>NC_044991.1:33314327-33410088 GCF_008728515.1 Papio anubis
TGCCAATGCATTGCCAAACTCTGTCTCAAAAAAAAAATAAAATAATAATAATGATAATAATAATAATTACAAGAGCCCTTCGATATTATGAAAATTAAAATTTCCAGGTGTCACATTTGTCGAATTCTTACCACTTGTCTCACTCCACACCCACCAGCATGGCTGTAATAAAAAAGGCAGGTAACAAGTGTTGGCAAGGATATAGAGAAACTGGAACCCTCATACACTGCTGATGGGAATGCAAAATGGTGCAACTACTTTTGGAAAACCGTCTGGCAGTTTCTCAAAAAGTTAAACATACAGTTATTATATGACCCAATAATTCTACTTTTAGGTATATGCCCAAGAGATAGAAAAACATAGGTCCACATGAAAGTCTGAACAGGAATGATCATAACAGTATTTTATTAAAAACAGCCAAAAAGCCAAAACAATAGCCAATATAACCCTGCTTCTCATTAATTAATGACTGGATACATAAAATATGGTATATCCATACAACAGGTTATTATTTGTAATAAAAATAAATGAAGTAGTGATACAAGCTGCAGCCTGGAAGAACCTTGGAAACATGCTAAGTGAGAGGAACCAAACACATACACACAGCGATTCCGTTTACGTGCAATGCCCAGAAGAGGGACATCTGTGGAGAAAGCACGTCAGTGGCCCCCTAGGGCTGAAAGGGGATGGAGAAATTGGCATATAAAGGCTAAAAAGTTTAAGGTTTCTTTTTAGGGTAACAAAAATATTGTAAAATTGATTGTGGTTTGGATACTAAATTCTGTGAATATGCTAAAGTCATTGTTTCATATGCTTAAATGGGTGAATCCTACAGTGTGTGAATTACCTCTGAATAAATACATTATAAAATCTCCTCCTCATTATCAGGGAGCCCAGTCGCGGTGTAGATGATGGCGGTCCCAGCCACTCCCTGGCCTGCACCTCCTGGAACCTTCCTAACTGGATCCTTTCCTAAAATCCTGATTATCCTGAGACATGAGCAAAGTAAAATGCTTTCTATGAGGCAATAGTTCCTGGAGCAACCAGCGCCTGTGGTCCTGATAACCCCACCTTAGACAGAATGTGTTTGGTGATGTGAACATTGGCAGGGAGGAGGAGTTATGCCAAGAGGAGAGGAGGGCTGCCTCCTGTCCCTATGCCATAGGGGCCCATGCACAGGCCCTGGGAGCTCTAAGAGGCCCCACCCAGCCCCGAGGAAGCCCATGAGAGTTCTGGTTCTCCTGCAGGCTTATGGGTCCACACCCACCACAGTGCTCAACAAATACTACCTCCGTCCTTTTCCTTTTACCAGACTCCTTCCCCTGTGGAATGCTCAGTGGAGGATGCAGGCATCTCTCGGCTCTGTGCTGTGCAGCCTCCCATGGACACCTGTGCTCTGCTTTGGACACAAGATGTGTGGATCAGCGTGACAGTTGGAGTGAGGCATCACCACAGGCTGACTGTTCTCAGACAACTGATGTGTGGCCAAGAGGGGAAATGGATTCCTTTTGGGTAGATTGTCTGCTTGAATTCTTGGCTCACTTTAAGCCAAGACAATTGAGGAAATTGTCTTTTTCTTTTCACTTTTAAAGAGCTGTTTCCATAAAAGGGAATTTAGCCCTTTACCAAATACGTTCCAAATGACTTATTCTGTGTTCCCTTTCCTTTTTGATCTTTGTGGTGTTTGTGCTGGTAGGTGTTTAGCGCTGTGCACACTGCACAAAATGTATAGCCATATTTATTATTCTTTCCTGGCCTCAAGTGCGGTCGCATCAGCTTAGAAAGGGCCTCACGAAAGCATGCAATTCAGTTTCAAACACTCGAACTTTTAACCCAGGGATTCTCAGGCCTGCCTTTTTGTTTGGAATTGGATCTCAGGTCTGATGTACTTTGGGCTGATCTGTATTTTATCTTGCAAAGAGAAATACTAATTTCTAAACTTGTGAGTTCTTGGGAGCTCCCCTACTGTCACTGAGGCAGGCCCTAAATGCCAAGTGGGATGAAGTTCTGCTCCTCCTCTTGGCATAGCTCCTCCTCCCTGGCCAAGCCCACTGGTTTGGGCAGACAGGTGTCAGGTCCTGAGATCACAAACAGGGGAGAGAACTGTGTCCCGAGTAAGGAGAATCAGGAATGCTTACCTGGGACATGCATCAAGATGGGGGAAGACAGGACTGGCAGGTGGGAGGGATCTGTGCTGGCTCTTCTGAGCTACATTGTTCACTCCACAGAGATAGCTTAGGCCGGCACGGCCATTGCCAGCTGACACTTTCCACCTGGCGTGTCTGATGGCAACTTTTGTCAGCTGGTGGCCCCTTAGCTCCTGGCCAGGTGCATTCCCGAAGGCCTATTGGTCCCAAAGTCCTTTAGCCTGGTTCTTTGATGGCTCCTTCTGCTTCTAGGGTCATGGTATCACATAATGGGGCTCTGAAAGACATGGCCATCGAGGTGTTGTCACATGTACCCAGCACAGTCCAGGCGACAGAAGTTTAGAAAGTCAGCAGGTGTGGGACAAGGTGAGGGACTTCTGCAAACTGGCAGGCCTTGGTGAGCCCATGGCCTTCTGAGGGCTGGTGGCCAGAGGCGTCCTTCACTTGAGCAGCATCAGAGGGCGTGGGCTGACCTCATAAAGGGGCCATGGGTGTGACTACCTGGCTGGGGAGTAAAGCCAGAGGGCAGAAGCACCCTGGAGTGCAGACCCCAGCAGACACTTGACCATGCACAGAGGCATGAACTGAGCGTGCTGGGGACAGAGAACAGCCAAGGGGCAGCCGGCAGTCAGTTCAAGTCCTCACGAAGGAGGGCAATCCCACCTGTGGGCCGGGACCGTCGGCTCGAGGGTCAGCAGCCAGGAACGTGGTGAAGAACTTGGATCTGAGGTGGGCCCATGGTGTAGCTGTGGTGTGCTTGCCAGAGTGGCCTCCAAACCCACCCTGGAAGGTGATCCAGAGACCATAGAGCAGAAAGGCTTCCTTGTCAGAGTGAGCTGCTGGAAGCCCACCAGTGTCAGGTCAGTGTAAAATAAGGAGCGGGAAGAGGGTGGAACAGGTCAATGTGCTTAAAACACAGAGAAATGGGGTGACGGTGAGGAGACCATCTGCCTGGTCCTAGGTCCTCCGTGTTCACATCCCCCATCTCTCTCAGTCGCATCAGCTCCCCAGTAATGGTAGGGTGGGGGTGCCACAGTGGACACTTGGGCAAGAGTCCTAGAGATGGAAGGTGCTTGTCAGTCACACACACTGGTTTATGAACAGATGCAGGCAGGGCTGCCCCAGCCAGCTGATGAGCCTCCTGCATAGCTGAGGACTTGATTTGCATTTCTAGGGGAGAGCTTGTAGGCTACCAGAATGATGTCACCAGAGGGTGGCCAGATTAAGACCTTTTGAATCTTCTGGCTGTGTGTATGTCATTTATATTTAGTGCCTGATAGATATCAGGTGTCTCTTAGTTTTGTCAACACGTTCTGTGTTCAACTTAGATATACACTGCCTCCACATATATTTCATTAACACAACTTACGATTTCTGCCTACGTGTGTCTCTATTTGCCCACTCTCTATACACATTTTAACTGGTTTGCCTGTCTTACAAACTACATGCTCATTTATATTCTATAGTAGAATTGGATATCCTCAAAAGCAAATGTACATTCGCTGTTATCTACATGTATGTATCTCTTAGATTGAGACAGGTTACAAGGAAGGGGGAAGGGCAGGCCCTGAGTTAAAGAGTGGATGCTTCCCATCAAGTATGCTTAGGTGCTCTCTTGACCTCTTGATGAGCCTCACTTTCCTCCTATATAAAGGGTTACTCACTAAACAGCCCCATGGGGGATGGCAATGATTACATAAGACACACGAAGTGCCTATGGAATGCTCTCAACCCTGGTTTTCATGGAGGCTCCATTTCATAGGCATGGTTGATTAACTGGTCATTGGTGATTAACACAATCTTTTGCCTCTCTTTCCTCCCTGGGGTGGAGGGTGAGGCTGAAAGGTCCAACCCACTAACCACACTGCAACCAGCCTCCATCCTGAGACTATCTGGGATCCCACCAGGATTCACCTCATTAGCATACACTCAGGTGTGGTTAAAAAGGGCATGATAGAAATAACCAAGATGCTGCTGTCACATCTCAACCACTCAGGCAATTGTAAGGGTTTTAGGTGCTTCCTGCTAAAAACCTGGGGTGAAGACCAAATGTATATTTCTAATTCTACTACAATATCACCACTGTGTTAACAGAAGTTCCTTCCTTTTAATCAGCAGTGCCAAGAGAAGCTGGGGTGCCAGTATCTGTGCATCTTCAGAGGCAGCAGGGGCCAGCGTGCCACATCTGGCCCCAGTCCTGAAAGGATAGATGGTGCTTGGCCTGTGACCCTTGGCTAAGGCACCATGGTCAGGCTCTGCCAGGCCCTGCTGCTGGTAGTGGCCACTATGGCCCTTGCATCCAGAGGAGTCCAAGCCTGGAGCTCAACGAAGGTGGTGAGGACGTTCCAAGATATCCCTCAAACTACGTCTATGTGCAGCAGGCACTCTGGTTCGCCATGAAGGAGTATAACAAGGCCAGCAGAGACAAGTTCAGCTTTAGGGCGCTGAAAGTTCTGAAGAGCCAGGAGCAGGTGGGTGGGGTGCTTGCTCCTTGCCCTTTCACTCCCTGCCCTCAGTGTCAACAAACAGAGTCAAACTCTAAAATATTTAAAATTGTTTATTCTGAGCCAAGCCTGAGTGACCAAGGCCTGTGATACAGCCCCAGAAGGTCCTGAGTACATGTGCCCAAGGTGGTTTATAGCTTAATATTGTACATTTCAGGGGGATAGAAGTTACAGGCATACATCATTCAATACACATAGGTATAAGTTGGTTTGGTTTAGAAAGGCAGGACAACTCGAAGTGGGGGCTTCCAGGTCATAGATGGATTCAAAGATTTTCTGATGGTCGATTGGTTGAAAGAGTTAAGTTGTTACCTTAAGACCTGGAATCAGCCCAGCGTGGTGGCTCACACCTGTAATCCCAGCACTTTGGGAGGCTAGAGGCAGATCATCTGAAAAGGCTGGGAAGTTCAAGATCAACCAGAACGACATGGAGAAACCCTGTCTCTACTAAAAAAAAATACAAAATTAGCTGGCTGTGGAGGTGCATGCCTGTAATCCAAGCTACTTTGGTGGCTGAGGCAGGAAAATTGCTTGCTGAACCAAGGAGATGAGTTGTGGTGAGCCAAGATCATTCATTGCACTCCAAGCCTAAGGCAACAGAGCAAGACTCCATCTCAAACAAACAAGCAACAAAAACCCAGCTGCCTAGAATCAATAGAAACGTATCTGGGATTACAGATCGGGGTTGTGGAGACCAGAGTTAATAATCCATGCAGATGCAGAGCCCCTTTCCAGGTGGCAGGCTTCAGAGAGGAATAGATGGTAAATGTCTCTTATCAGATAGCACAAAGGGTACTTTGACTTTTGATTAATTCTCTCCTGGATTAGGAAAGACCTGGAACAGGAAGAGGATTCTCTACAGAGATGCAGATTTACCCATCAGAGCTGAACTTGGGGCTATTTCAAAATTCATCCAAAGAAATATATTTTGGAGTTTGATGCTTCTTTCAGGACCTATGTATGGGATTAACATAGTAAGTCAAGTTGGATTTGAAGATCTTATTGCTGCAAATGATCTGTGTTCTGTCGGTCCGAGGGCCTCTGACAATGTTAAAAGCTCATCAGTTATTTCCTAATTTCAAGGAGGAGGAGTATAACAAAATAGAGCGATATCCCAGCCCACTTCCAGCATAGCCTGAACTAGTGTTTGGTTTTACTGGAATGCCCACGCCAGCTGAGAGAGTCCATTCAGTCGCTTAGGGAGAACCCTTGCATTTTGGTTTTGGTCTACATCAGAGTCTAGACAAGAGCCCATTATCTACACGGAGTACTTTCACACTGAAACTAGGAATGGAAGACACAACTGAGAGATGCCTTTAGCCACAATATATTTGGTACTATTTTAGGGATTTTGAAGGAGAAACAAATTATGTTGGTATTTGTTTAGGATGAAGATGGGAAACATAAAATATGTGTTGAAATCCTTAAAGTGGTTGCAGTGCATCAAAAGGCAGAGATTAAGGTCAGAGGCGAAGCTTAAAGGGAGCAAGTTTGGACCATTTGTGCATCTCATCAATGGGCATTGGCAGGATGGGTTACTGGCATTGGTGGGTGCAGCTGATGCTTGGGAAAGGCCTGGACTGAAGAGGCTCCTGCTGCAGAAAATGCCAACTCAAAAATGTAAAAGAAATGGCCTAACTAGAAAACTATGCCACCGTTGTATCTTCTCACCACCACCACAGTCATAACTTCTATTTCAGGCAAAGATCATCTATGAATCCTACAACCACTGGATGAGAGTGTTTGGTGTGAACCATTGCAGGGATTGTTTATTAGTTACCAGGGGAAGGGCATTTTCTAATCAAATTTGATAAACACCTTTCTTACCAAATGCTCACCACCAACACTGAGACAAATTGGCCATCATACTTCCTGGCTTCAATGCTGGGGGATGCCAGCACCTGTATATGGTATTCTTGCCCAGAATGCATACTTTGAATGTAATCAGAGGAGAAATTAGACAAATCCATAATTCAGTACATTCTATAAGACCACTTGATACTAATATCATAACATGGGGAAATGGGGAAAATGCTAGAAAACTGTTCCCCAACAAAGGAGACCTATGAGAAGCATGACAACTAAATGCAGAAGGTGGTCCTGTATTATCTCGGTATCAACTAGAGAGAGATTCAGTCTGGTTTATGAATTTGAAAAGGAGAGCGTTGTTTCTCTAAAGGGTTGCAGCCTGCAGGGTGACCATTCTGACAGGCTGGGAATTCACAATATATAGAAAGCTGGGAAAAAAGAAGCACTAGAGGAGAGAAATAAGACAAGGGAATCTGTGCTAGATAAGTTAAGCTAAAATGCTCACATATTTAATAAGCTGTAGGAGGAGTCATGAATATTTATTAAAGAAAAATGTATGCATGCACAGTTGAGCTTCATGCCTCTTCATGGGTTGCATCTTAAAAAACTGATGACATTAGCATGATCCAAAGGTGGATTTTCAGTCCTCTGATGGCAAAAAGCTGAAGCAGAGTCACAAAAACCCTCACTGTGCATCCTTCACACGTCAGCCAAAACCAGTCCAGAGGTGGTGGTCAGTTTTCAGGAAGGGATGCCTTGTGAAGCTGGTGAGTTCTCACATCAAAATGCAAAGAGGGAAGAGGGTGTCTGGTCTTGGCCTCAGGTGATTGACTAATGGCCATAAAAGAATGAGTCGTTTATTTCTTGTTTTCCAGTGTTGGTTTCTGCTTACTCCTTAACAAAGGATACAAATTAAAGGTTAGTGAGGAGAGGACACACTGAGGTATGTCTGACCTCCCATCCCATTATGGCTGGGAATTCAGTTTTTAAGGTTTCTCTGGGGTCCCCTTGGCCTAGAGGGGGTCTATTCAGTCCATTGGAGTTTAGGGTTTTATATTTTGCTTCTCAGTAAAGAAAGAAAAAGTTAGGGGATATTATTGGGACAGTGCAGTAGGATTTTAGTCTGGGTTATATAATAGAAGAGAGCCTTGTACCTCGTTAAATTTCCTGAGAGAAGTTATTGTCCTGTGGCTTGGCAGGCGCCCAAGACAGGACAGGGTGGAACACCGTGAAGGCCCAGGAATGAGATCAGTCTTCCGGAGTCTGGGGGGTGAGAGGGTGGCAGAGGTGGAAGGCACTGAGCTTGGGTCATGGAGGTGCTGACATGAAGCACCATGCAGAGATGCCTCTCCGTGCTCCTCCTCCTCCTCCAGAAACAAATGCTCACCCAGCACCTTCCCTTTGACCTTTCCTGTTCATATCTCCAGGCTGCCAGGCCACCTGCCCTACTTTCCTGTTTTCTTATCTGATCAGGAGAGAAGAGTTCACTCAGGAGGCACACGCCCCCATATGAGTACTTTCAGGACATTAGGCCCCTTATGCATCTTGCCATGCTCTGTGGGACCTTGGCTCCCTCTGGTTCTTTCTGTAGGTCTGGTTATGTTGCTTGTGTTGCTTGAGTAGAGGACACCTGTGACCAGAAATGTGCCACGAATGAGCGAAATTAAAACCTTAGAACACAGGCAGCCTGCAGCTTCTCAGGCATGTTTAACAGCTGTTCTCAGTGAGTTCCCACCCCCTCCAGAACTATTCCACTTTCTTGGATTTCTCTGTGTCTAAGCTTCCCTACTTACATCAGTAAAATAGTGTTTTTGCTTTATAGGCAGGTGTTTAATAATAACAGTAAGCCGAATACTGGGATATCTAAAAAATTATATACCATTTTGTATTGTTTCTTGCTTTTTTTTTTTGTGAATGAACGTTTTATTTTTCAGTTCGCTGTCAGCTTTGGAATGTAGGCAATAATTCAAAACAATCAGGTAGAAACAGATTCAGTAAGAGACTACAACACAAGTATTTAAAATTCCTTGACCTTACAGCTACATACTGCTGGAAAAAGAGCACAGAAAAATATTTTTTTTATGTACCATCCCCCAAACAACACACCATAAAAGCAAAAAGAAAAATTCTTGGTGACAATTCAGTTTAAACTTAATAATATATACATAGGCTTTATGGAAAGAAAACAACCATATCTTATTGGGAGATTTAAGTTAAAAATACACCGATTTGGGCCAGACGCAGTGGCTCAAGCCTGTAATCAGCACTTTGGGAGGCCAGTGGAGGCTGATCCGAGATCCCGGGAGATGAGACCATCTTAGCCTGCTTTCTGGTGGAAACCCGTCACCTCAAAATGCCAAAAAATTAGGCATGGTGGTGAAACCTGTAGTCCCAGCTACTCAGGAGGGCGAGACAGGAGAATGGCGTGAATCCAGGAGGTGAGAGCTTACGGTGGGCGAGATACGTGCCACTGCCTACAGCCTGGGCAACCTGGCTGAGACTCCGTCTCAAAAACAAACAAACAAACAAAAGAAGAAGAAACACAAAAATATTTGATTTGTGTCAGAAGTTAAATGAAGTGTGTACCTGCAGGCTTTAAATGGAAGTAGTTACAGAAACAGCTTGGCCTGCAAAGCCTAAAATCTTTATCAACTTTCCTTTAGGGAAAAGTTTATAGATGCTTCTCTTTTCTTTTCTTTTGGACATTTGAAGCAATTTTATTAGTTTTGACAAATGCTATTTTTAAAATTATACACCATGATGGAAACGCTCTATACATTGTGAAATGACTACCAAAATCAGGCTAATTGACGTACCCATAACCTTACATAGTTACTTTTTTGTTTGTGTGTGTTAGGAATATTGAAAATCTACTCTAAGAGCAAGTTTCAAGCATGTGATACACTGTTAATAACTGATGTCATCATGCTAGACTATCTCTTGGTAGACTGAGTTCTGCTGCAGAGTTTGTGCAACGTGAGTGCTGGTGCAAGGAGCATCCCATCCCCAGCAGCCTGGAGCCACACAGCAATGAGAGAATTCTAGTTTACTTGGCACAAGGGCTGGTTGCTTTCTGCAGGTGCACTCAGGTCTCATAGCTCACTAAGCTAGAACTACCTTCTTCTACTTTACAGGGGAGGAAACAGTCACAAAAAGGTTTAGTAACTTGCCCAGAGTCACACAGCTAGTAAGTAGAAGAGTCAAGATTTAAAGCCAGGCTGAGCCAGGTGTGGTGGCTCACACCTGTAATCTCAGACTTTGAGGAGGCCTGAAGGTGAGAGATTGCCTGGGCACAGGGTCCAGCTTGGTCAGCTGAGAAGGGCAGGAGAATGCAAACCAGGAGTAGGGCTTTGCAGTGAGCTGAGATCCGACCCACTGCACTCCAGCCTGGGCTGACAAGCCAGACTCAGTCTCAAAAAAAAAAAAAAGAAAAAGAAAATTGAAACTGGGTGTGTGGAAACATGCCTGTAGTCCTCAGGACTCTCAGAGGCTGAGGCTGGAGGATTACTTAGCAGGCCCAGGAGTTAGTCACGGTGAGCTATGGTTATTACCTGCATTTCCAGCCTGAGCAATAGAGCTACACCCTGTCTCAAAAAAATAAAAGAAAATAAATAAAAGTAAACTCAGGCTGCTATGCTCTTCTTCATCAGCACCTGCCTCTGAACAATGCCCAGTGGAGCGAAGGTAGGGGAAAAGGTGCAGCCAGGGCCGGAGGAGGGTCTTCAGATGGCCAGGAGTCAGACGGGCCTGTCTGTGTAAAGACTGAGGGGCTCCTCAGCAGCCAGGACTCCACCTGCCTACTATTTCCTGAGCAAGTGTGGGTCAAGATAGGATTAGTGGTTGCTTGGTAGCTGATGAGTATGAATTAGGGAGCTATACTTAAGAGTATTTTTTTTTTTTTTTTTTGAGACCGAGTCTCACTCTGTGGCACAATCTCCGCTCACTGGAAGCTCCACCTCCCAGGTTCATGTCATTCTCCTGCCTCAGCCTCCCAAGTAGCTGGGACTACAGGTGCCCACCACCATGCCCGGCTAATTTTTTTGTGGTTTTGGTAGGATGGGGTTTGTCTGTATTTAGCCAGGGTGGTCTTGATCTCCTGACCTCGTAGTCCACCCGTCTCGGCCTCCCAAAGTGCTGGGATTACAGGCATGAGTCACCGCGTCCGGCCTAGAGCTGTTAGTTTTTTACTGTAATTTCAACTCATGACATATGACTCAAATATACGGCAGTGATTTGCAATTAGGAGTGGCTTTTGCTCCTTAGGGGTGTTTCAGCAATGCCTGGAGGACTTTTTTGTTGTTATGACCAGAGGTGGCTGCTCCTGACATCTAGTGGAAGGAATTATGATCCTCAGGATTCTACCAACCATCCTGCAATGCACATGGCAGCCCCCAAACAAAGAGGGATCCAGCTCAAAATATCAATAAAGCGTAGGAGTTAAGAAACTTGATGATCACCAAAAGTTCGAAGAGTACAGTTGGAAGTTTTTTTTTAAAAAAATGAAAGCAAACCCTCAATTTCTTGCACTTCCAGTCTGGCTTGTCCTTCTTGAGGGCACCACTAAGAGCAGCATGCTCTATCCTTCTAGATGTTTTCTATGTACTTACATATGTGTCTGAAATATTTAAAAGTATACTTTATAGTCATAAAATCATGCTTTCTATGCTATTCTCTACTTTTTTGGCCACTTGAAACATGTCTTGAAAAAGCTACATAAACACACTTAGATCCACCTCGTCATCATATTTCATGAGATGATGTGCCATAAATTTTTTTTTGCCCATTTCCTAATGGACCATGAGTTTGTTTGGTGGGGAAAGAAGTGAAACAGTAGATATTCCTTTTTATGTGTTGCCTACCATAGTGCTTGTAGAGAGTTGGAAATCAGGTGTCAGCGTGGCTGGATTGAAGGATGCCGGCCAAGGCAGTTAAGTCTGTTTCGGGGTGTCAGGAGGGTGCTGCAGAGGAGGGTGGATGTTTGGTGATTGGACTGGGAGGAAAACCCACCCTCCGTGTGGGTGGGCATCCAATCTGCTGCCACCAGTGAGGGCTAGGACAAAGCATAGACCCCATGGGTAGGAGACAGGGATGGCTTTGCTTGCTGAGGCTTCTGGCTCTTTCTTCCTTGCATTGGATGTTTGTTTCTCCTGTCCTTGGACATCCCAATCCAGAGTTCAGCAGCCTGGCGGGCTCTGGGACTTACACCCAGTGGGTCCCACAGAGGCCCTCTGAGGCACTGGCTGCACTGCCAGCTTCCTGGTTTGAGGGGCTTTTGGACTTGGATGGGCCACTGCAGCTGCCCTGCTTTTTTGAACCCAGGCTACTATGGGATTTTTTGCCTCATAATGCGGTATCGTAATTCTCCCTAATAAATATTCTATATACAAATTAATTCCATTAGTTCTGTCCCTCTGGAGACCCTAGGCTAATACCAGGTAATGCATCCTGGATTTGAATTCATTTGGTTAAAATTTTTTGTTGCCGTCAATGGCAAGGTGCCCCTTAAAAGGGCTAAATTACGTTAGATTTTTGGCCATACTGCAGGTCTGAGTACCTCTTGCTTCTCATTTTCACCAGCTGTGGTCTCATTTTGTCTTTCAGAGGTTTGCCAGTCTGATGGAGGCAAAAATAACATTTTACAAATTCCTATAAATTGACCGATTGCATGTTTCATTAAGTTTACTTACAGCCTCCATATTTTACTTTAAGAATTGTTTCTCTTTTTCTTTTGTATTGCTTGTCTTGCTCTTACAGAATCATAGATGTTCTTTATGTACTATTCATATTAAACTATGATTCTTATATGTACTGCCAATATTTTGTGCTTGCCTGTCTGTTGCTTGCAGTTTAATTTTACTTACGATGTCTTTAAGATTTTTTAAAAAATTAACATAATAACATTTGTTTTTTCTTCTTATATGTTGTTTGGAGTTTATATCTTACTTAAGAAGTCCTTTTCCATTTTTGAGTACAATGGATTTTAATTGTGTATAGGGATTTGATTGCCGCCAAAGAAATAGCACCGAGATGCATAAAATTTTCTTTCTTTTCCTCTCAGCAAATTGAGATTGCTTTACAGCAGGGTGCATCACCTGGAGATGGAGCAGTGAACACCCTCTGGACAAAGGGAGGGGAAAGGGTTCTTATTCCCTGACACACATGGCCCTCTGCACGCGTCATTCCCTGCAGTAGTTTTAGACCACTGGGGCTGACTAATTCTGATTAGCTAATTTAAAGAGAGTGACAGAAATTTGAGTGGTTTGTAGGAAAATGGTGCCAGACAGAGAATCCGAAATGGGGTGGGGTGGAGAATGAGTCAGGGCAAAGCAGATAATCTGAATGAGTCAGGGTGGAGCAGGTGATCGTAAAAGGTTGCTTTATGAGAGGAAGTTAAGTTTAAAAGTAGAGAAGGCAAAGGGTGAAGACATACTGGTATATTGATTCTTTGAAGAGAATTTAGAACTGCATTATCTAACACGGATTCTTCTAAGACATTTATAATTTTAGCTCAGTAATTTATCTTGGAATTATTTTTTATTTATGATGTGGGTACTGGATCTAACTTTAACTTTTTAAAATAGTAAATTTCCCTAACCCTCTCTATAAAAGGCCTCTGTGTTTTGAAAAGCCAGCTCAGCATTGACTAAGTATCCAAATATAACTGGGTTTGTTGTAGGATCCTTGATTATTTTATTTGTTCCTGAGTCGGTATTGTAGAGTTGCTATTGAGTAGGAAAAGCCCTTTACATTATTCTTTTAAAAACCTTTTAAAAATAAGAATTCCCATTTATTCCTTAAAACCTTTTCATTGTGAAACCAACACAAAAACAGAAAACTTCATAACGCATAGATGTCAAGCAGAATGAATCACTTTAAAATGAGCAGCTTTAAAATAGAAATGGATTCCCATAAGCATAGTCACCAGGCTTCTCAGGCTTCGTGGGAGTTAGCAAAGCCGCCTCTTCCTGCTCACCGCTGGAAGAAACTTTACTGTGAACACTGCCTAAGTGTACAGCCCTCACACCACAGCTTTACCTGCTGCTTGAACTTCATAGGTGTGAGATCCCACATACTGTGTTATTTTGGTTTGGCTTGTGTCTTTCAATATTACATTTGTGCATTTCGTTCATGTTGTGGCATGTAGCAATAATATACTCCTTTCGTTTTTTTCAAAATCAAGTGTTTATTTTTTAAAAAAAATTATTGTATATATTTAAAGTATACAACATGATATTTTCATATACCTGTAGATAATGGAATGATTACTACTGTTGAGTGAATTAATATATCCATCATTACACATTGTTACCTTTTTATGGGGATCAAGATACCCAAAATCCACACTTTCAGAAAATCCCGAATACAATACAGTAACCCTGACTTTGTCCTCATGATGTACATTAGAACTCTAGACTTGTTTGACCTACATATCTATGACTTTTTATCCTTTGACCTATGTCTCCCCATTTCCTCCTGACCACTTTAGCTTTTTGTATTGGTGAGTGAAAATCAGGCATGAAAGAAAAATACTGCATGATCTCATTTATGTGTGGAATCTTAAAGAAAAAAAAGTAGGTTCATTTCTTGCAACATGTCATTGCTCATTTTTTTCACCATGTGTTTATCATAGCACTGTTGATACATGTTGAAGTTTGTTTCATCTTTGACTGTGGCGAATCGTGACACTGCTCACACACACAGAGCGCCTACCTTATGGATACACAGTGCCTTACATGGATTCAGTTCCATAATACAATCCATTGCATTGTATTCCATGCAATACACTGAATATCACACTAAAGTGAGTCACACACATAGTTTGGATTCCCAGTGCCAATAAAGTTATGTTTATACTATACTGGAGTCTATTAAGTGTCCAATAGCCCTAAATCTAAAAATGTGTACCTTAGTTCAAAATACTGTATTGTTAATGAAATACAGAATGATGCACAAACCTTGGGCAATTGTGATATGCATGGTGGAATGATCTTTTTGTCTCCATGTTGGTGGCTGCTGACTGAGCAGGATGAAGTGGCTTTTGTGTTGAGAAGATTTAGGGGACTGTGGCATTTCTTAAAATAAGACCAACGAGTGAAGTTTGCTACATTTGGTGCGGCACTCTCATGAAGCTTTCACCTTAGCATGTGATGGTGTTTGATAACATTTTACTCACAGTACAACGTTTTTAAAATTGGAGTCAACCCTCTCAAACCTTGCAGCTGCTTTATCAACTCAGTTTGTGTAATATTCTAAATCCTGTAATTGTTGTCATTTCAACAATGTTCACAGCATCTTCACAGAAACCAATTCCATCTCAGAGCCATTTTTCTGTATCACCTAAGAAACAACTCCTCATCTATTCACATTTTATTATAAGGTGTAGCCAGTTGATCACATTTTCAGTTCCTTCTAATTTTAATTAAATCTACTTCTTCCACCATGCAATTTGCATGCCTCCACTGAAGTCTTGAGTCCCTCAAAGTCATTCATGATGATTGGATCAAATTCTTCCAAATTTCTGTTAATGTTGATATTTTGAACTCCTCCCATGATTCACACATGTTCTGAATGGCATGTAGAATGGTGAATCCTTTCCAGGTTTTCAACTTACTTTGCCCAGATCCATCAGAGGAAGTTGCCCAGATCCCAGATCCATCAGAGGAAGTTGCCCAGATCCCAGATCCATCAGAGGAAGTTACAGCCTTGAAATGTTTTCCTTAAATATCAACACTTGAGAGTTGAAATTACTCCTACAGAATGGATGTTGTATTAGCCAACATGGAAACAATATAAAAATCTTTGTATATTTCCTAAACTATTGAACATTTGGTATATGAATCAATGAAACATATATGTAATCCTTTGAAGGGAATTGTGCATGTGTTTGTTTTTTTGTTTTTAGTTTTAAGGCATTTATGTATGTATTAGTAGAGTAATATATTCAGTAAACTGCGCTGTAAACAAAAATGCTTTCATCCAAGATTTGATGTTTTCTTATATGTAGAGTAGATTTAGCATAATTCTTAAGTGCTTTAGGATTTTCAGAATAGTAAATGAGCGTTGGTTTCAACTTAAAGTCACCAGCTGCATTAGCCTCTAACAAGAGGGTTAACCTGTCGTTCGAAGCTTTGAAGACAGACATTAACTTCTCTCTAGCTATGAAAGTACTAGATGGCATCTTCTTCTAACAGAAGGCTGATTGATCTGCATTGAAAATCACTTGTTTGTGTAGCCACCTCTATCAATGATCTTAGCTGCGTCTTCAGGATAACTTGCTATAGCTTTTACATGAGTACTTGCTGCTTTACCTTGTACTTTAATGTTATGGAAATGGCTTCTTTTGTTAAACCTCAGGCCAGTCTCACTAAAATTTAACTTTTCTTCTGCAGCTTCTCCACCTCCCTCAGCGCTATAGAATTAAAAGACAGTTAGGGCGCACTCTATGAGACTGGGCTTTGGCTTAAAGGGGTATTGTGGATTGGATTTGATCTTTCATCCAGACCATTAAAACTTTCTCTATATCACCAATAAGGCTGTTTTGGTGTCTTATCATTTACGTGTTCACTAGAGGAGCATCTGTAATTTTTTTCAAGAACTCTTTCTTTGCATTCATAGCTTTGTTAACTGGTGCAAGAGTTCTAGCTTTCAGCCTGTCTTAGATTTCAACATGCCTTCCTCACTAATCTCAATATTCAGCTTTTCGTTTAAAGAGTGGGTGTGGCTCTTCTTTTCCACGTTACAGTAGGGCAGCAGTGGGGTTGGTTGGCCTTATTTCAGGTATTGCTGTCGGTTCCGGGAATGGGGACTGGGAAGAGATAGATGGGAAATAGCCAGTCTGTGGAGCAGTAGGAACACACGTATTTATAGATTTAAGTTCATTGACTTACATGGTCATGGTTCTTAGTGCTCCAAAACAATTACATAGTAACATCAAAGACTACTGATCTACCGTAACAGATGTAATAATAATGAAAACGTTTGAAATATTTTGACACTTGCCAAAATGCGACACAGAGCCAGGAAATGTGCATGTTGGAAAAATGGTACCGATAGATGCTTGACTCAAGGTTGCCATAAACCTTCAATTTGTAAAGAACATGATAATTCAAAGTACAATAAAATGAGGTGTACCTGTATTTGTACATGTGTGTGTCTTTGAAGTTAGGTGTACATCCAAAAGTGAAATTGCTTGCGATCCAAGAGTGTGCACTTCTCTCTCTGACCTCTAACCCAAGATTTAAAGGGCTCATGTGAATCAGTCAGGTCAACCAAGTCAATCTCCCTGTTTTAATTCAGCTCTCCCCTAGAGGATAGCCCCAATCCCCACAGAGTAGATAAATACTATTCATAGTCCTAGGGATCCCACAGGGCACACACAACAGGGAGCAGGACTGCTGGGGGCATCTTAGAATTCTGCCTACCACACTCCCTTTGTTCAATGCCTAGGAAACTTTTCTAGAATTTCTTAAAAAATTTTTAAATATTTTGTCAGTTGTCTCTGATTCTTCTGGGACGAGTTATTGTGTTTAAACTTGGTCATTCTCTTTAATATGTTCTCTCCCCTAAGTCTTGTAAACCTGGTTTTCTTGTTCAATTTTAAATAAATTCCACTTTTGCCATTATGGGCTATTTCACCAGAGCACCCCAAAGGCTCTCAGCAGACAGAAAGGGCTGCTAGGAACTTGGCCTTGAGTAGAGGCAGCCCTGAGGAAGCTAGAAATTACAGGAGGAATCACCATATTTCAATAAAGGTGAATATGAGATTGACGAATAAAGAAACTTTAGAGAGAATCAATACAAATACACACTAAGCGAGTTCTAGTTCTGGGTCATAGTTTTATTTCCTCAATATCTATTGATTAGGCATGAAGATGCTAGAAGCTCTGCTGTTTCTGAAGCTCTAATAAGCAAACCATTAGCTTCCCCAGGAAAATAATTTTTGGAGGAATCATTTTCTTGCTTTATTTTGGAGACAGTTACCATTACTTCAAAATTGAATACTATGATGAGAGAGAGAGAGACAGAGATATCAAGATAAGAAAACTTCCAAATCACCCCAAAACTTCTGGACAGAAAACAGTTGAAGAGGGGGAAGGCAGAAAGACATTCTTTCCCCTGAGTAGTCAATGACATGTTTATTTACCAGAGATGACAATTGATATGACATATTCTTTAATAATATATTATTTTTACATTACTCATTGACAGGTGACAGATAGTTTGGAGTACTATATTGAGGTCAAAATTGCCCGAACCATTTGCAAGAAAACTTCAGAAGATGAAAACTGTGCTTTTCAAGAGGATCCCAAAATGCAAAAGGTATGTGGCTGAGACAAGAAGAATCCCTTGCCCTGGTAAGATTTGTGTACCACATCATATTCAGTACTGTGGATGACCAGGTTCTAGACACAGAGCATCATTTCTATTATCTGTTGCTGATGCCAACCTTTATCTTCCCGGAGAATGTTATAGGATGGTTAGGGTGGCCCAGCACTTCTTGCTGGAAACCTCTGACTGGGTGGCACCTTTGCCCAAAGTTCTTGTCCTGTTTCACAGGAAGGGTGAGGTACACAGACAAGTGGAGAGGTGGAAACCAAGGCGAAGAGACTTCATTGAGGAGGTGGTGAAGGCGGCAGAGGAAACCCGTGGTGGGTGGCTCCTCTCTGTAGGCGGATTTATTCAAGTGTGTTCCAACTCTGTGAAGTGGCTCCTCTCTGCAGCGGCTGTTTAATCTGTCCTCTGCTTTATCTGAGTCCGGGTTTCTATGGTCTTCAGAGGGGAAGTGTGTGCTGATTGGTCTATGGTCAGCCACGGGTGGGCCCAGCAATAAGTACAAGTTCCCCCTCTGGTCTGCAGGACTGGCAGTCCAGCCCAGAGGCCTCAGACCCTCCCCAGCCTGAAGGTGGGGCTTCTTGGGACCCTTTGCTTTTGGGGCCACATGCCACTTGCACCTCCATGGCCCGGGGCTGGGCTGTGCAGTAGCTTAGCAGGCCAGTGCTGAGCTGTCCTCAGCACCCCCCTCAGCCTCTCTCCCGTACTCCTTGGTGCCCAAAGACTGGAGGGGGTCAGAGTATTACAGCTGCCCTAAGCAGGCATGCACCCAACTGGATTGCAACAACTCCGGGTTCCGTCCCAGCCTCGCTCCATGATCAGAGCAGGTGCCAGGTTAGGAGGCCAGTCAATGCTCATGAGCATCTCCAAGGCAGCAGAGCAGGGAGAACTTCCCAGGCCCTCAAAAGAGCACAGGGTCTCAGGTGCTCTGGACTTGGGAAGTTGCAGCTGAACCCAGGGGCTCCTGCCTCCCACAACTCAGAAGCTGCGTGGCTCCTGCTTCTCCCAGCGTCCTGGGCCCACCTTCCTGCTACAGCCGACGTCTTGGCAGTGGCCACTCTCCATGTGCTGCTGCTACCATCACCACCAACACACCAACACACACACACACACACACACACACACACACACACACACACACACACAGAGTTAGTGACTTAAAGTAAAATAAACTCATTATTTCTCACTATTCTGGAACCTGGGCTGTGTTCTACTGGGGCAGGAATATTCCCAGGGCTGGCTTTCAACTGCTCATGCTTGTCTGGCACCTCTGCTGGGATGGCTGAAACAATGGGGGGCTGGCCAGGCTTCCTTCTCATTCTGCTCAGGGACTCCCCATGAGGCAAACTTGTAGAGTGATCAGTCATCCTGGTTTGTCAAAGACTGTAGGCTTTCCTGGGATGTAGGCCTTTCAGTACTAAAACCAGGAAAATTTTGGCAAACCAAGATGTATTGGTTATCCTACACTTGGACATTCTCACAACATGGTGCTTCTAAGAGAGTAAACATTCTTAATTAGCTCCTAAGAGGAAGAAACAGAAGCTGCCATCAGACCTGACAGAGAAGAAAGTGATGGCTGCCACTTTGGTGCACTGTCAACTCCGGCACCATTCGCTGAGGGGTCCTGGCCCAGTAGCAGGTACAGCATGACCTTCCCCCACTGCAGTCCTTGAAAGAGCTTTCCTCTCTCAACACAGGGACTCTACAAATATGATTGCTTTGGAAGTAAGTTGGAAGCAATGCTTTTGGCTAGTTCTGACCAGTGGGCCAGGGAAGTCCCAAATGCGGGGACCTTGACCCTGGACAGTGTCAGGCTCGTCACCTTCATGAAGAATTGAGACAAATTTGAAAATAGTGAAAATACATAGATTTATTGCAAAGCAAAAAGAACACACTCAAGATGTGGGGAGTGTGGGTGTGTACCTGACAGAGTCATGTGCAAGAGGGTTTGGTGCTCCTACCTTTGTGGGTTTCTTTAACCCAAAGCTGGAATATTCATGAAAATTCCTGGAAAAAGATGGAGATTTGGACTGGTGTGCCACCCATTTTTACACCAAATATGGGTGTTCCCAGAACTCCACAGTGCTGATGGGTGTGTATTTAGTATGTTAACGAGCACATAATGAAGTCCTAGGTGAAACTTAGGTCAAATCCAGTGCCATGTTGGGTCCAGTCAGTCTTAGCCAGCTTGGTCCACACCCTGGTTTTCAGGGTATCATTAGCCCCTAGCTTCTGCAGCTATTTCAACAATTTCCTTTTGCTAGTCAGGCAAAACTGCTGCCTGGAATGTTCTATTCTCCTGCAACCACCCTGTAGTATTCCTGTCTCAATTCCACTAGTCCAGCCGCTGCATGGAAGTCCTACAAGGCTCTGGGACAGTCCCAAGACTCCAGCCCAGTGGCCCTGCATGCTCCCCATAGTCTCAGAGGTCCAGGCTGCTGCTATTTTAGGCCAGATGGGGACAAACCCCAGCTTGTGCTTTGTAGGTGTTGGGCTGGGGATGGAGACTGTCACAAAGGCAAGTTCATCACAGAGGAGTCAGGCTTAATAAAAAAGTCCCTTACTCTCCTCGTAGTTGATTAGCAGAGATACATTTCAGATTGAAATTTAATATTTTAAAATGTATATAAATATTTTCTAAAAGTATGTTCTCATAAAAATATAGGGTACAATGAAAGGGAGCCCCGGACTCTGGATGATGCCCCCACCCCCTGCCAAGGAGTTTCCATTGGGATCATTTGTGTGGACAGCCTTAAGATAATTTCACTATCAATTTACATAAATGACATAGTCTTTTTTCTCTTTCCCTTTTTATTTAAATAACTGCTGACATACTGTGTGTTTTTTGATGTAACTTCCTCTTTTTCACATTTGTCTTGCTAATCTTCTCATAAAAATTATTTCCAATTTTTTTCTTTCATAAATGAAACTATATTGAAAAACCTTATATATGCATATTTCTGCCCTGTGTATTTTTTTCATCTATTTACTAAATTCCTAAAGCAAGCACAAGACATGGATAGCCGGAAATAGTGGCAGATAAGTGATTGGCAAAAACTGCTCAGACATAATACCAATTAAAAATATCCCACATATTTAGCTTGTGGCTGGGTGGCTCATGCCTGTAACCCAGCACTTTGGGAGGCTACATGGGTGGATCACCTGAGGTCAGGAGTTCAAGACCAGCCTGGTCACCAGGCTGCAGCCCACTGTCTCTACTAAAAATACAAAAATTAGCTGGGAGTAGGGGCACATGATTGTAGTCTCAGCTACTTAGGAGGCTGAGGCAGGAGAATCTCTTGAACCTGGGAAGCAGAGGTTGTAGTGAGCCAAGGCTGTGCCACTGCACTCCAGCCTGGGCCACAGAGCTAGACTTCGTCTCAAAAAAAAAAAAAAAAAAAAAAAAAAAAAAATCCTCATTTTTTGTCATTTTTTGTCTCACTCACTCTGTCGCCCAGGCTGGAGTGCAGTGGTGCGATCTCAGCTCACTGCAAATTCTGCCTCCCGGGTTCATGCCATTCTTCTGTCTCAGCCTCCCGGAGTAGCTGGGACTACAGGCATCCACTACCACACCCAGCTAATTTTTTGTATTTTCGGTAGAGACGGGGTTTCACTGTGTTATCCAGGATGGTCTCTATCTCCTGACCTCATGATCCACCTGCCACGGCCTCCCAAAGTGCTGGGATTACAGGTGTGAACCACCATGCCCGGCCAAAATCCTCATATTTTAATGAAGAGCAGACAGCTTAGCAGAATGCCAAGTGCAAGCAGGTGGCTAAATCTAGAGAGTGAATTCTTATAAAAGATTAGAAATAATTTTAAATTAAGTAATATTTCAAAAATTCAAGAAAGTACTAAGAATGATATATCAAATACCTATCCACCTACCACACAAATTTTACAACTATTATCATTTTATTACATTAATTTTTGCTATTTTTTTAAATTTATTTTTATTTATTTTTAAAAATAAATTTTATTGGACGTATTTAAAATATATCACATGGTATTATGTGATTCATATAGATAGTAAAACGGTTACCATAGTGAAGTAAAATAACATAATCTCACATAATTATGCATTGTTTTTGTGACACGAACAACTAAATCTAGTCATCTAAAAGAAGTTCCAAATATAGTGTAATTTAATTAACTCATGATGTACATTAAACTTCATCCTATATCTGCTAATTTGTAGCTTCTAGCCTACATCTCCCAACCCCCCACAACCTGCTGTGTGGGTAACCATTACTTTATTCTCTCTCTGTATATTTGACTCTTTTTTTTTTAGATTCTACATGTAAGTGTGATGATGCCATATATTTCTTTCTGTGTCTGGCTTGTTTCACTTAGTACAGCCCTCCCACCAGTTTCATCCTTGTGGCCAATGACATGATCCCTTTCTTCTTTAAGGCTGAATAATATTTCATCGTGTGTGTGTACTGCATCTTCTTTATCCATCCATCAGTTGACAGGCACTTACATTGTTTCCACATGCTGGGTATTGTGAATAATGTTGCAATGAACACAAGAGTGCAGCTATCTTTATGAAGTGACGATTTTATTTCCAGAGGGATTGCTAAATCATATGGAAGTTCTATTTTTAATTTCTTTAGGAACCTCCATACTGTTTTTCATAATGACTGTGCCAGTTTACATTCCCAGAAACAGTGTACAAGGGCTCTTTTCTCTCCACACCCTCACCAACATTCGTTATCTCTTGACTTTTAGGTAATAGCCATCCTAAAGGGTATTACTATTTATTTTAAAAAGTAAAATGCTACACATCTGTTATGCTCCCCTCAAAGATAACCACTCTTCTATCATTGGTGGGTAACATTTCTACCTATGTTTAAAAACTTTTGCCTATGTAAAAGAATTTTGTATGCTTTTCAAAATTTACATAAATTTTGGAACTTTCTGTTATTTTTTTATTTTATAGTGGGACTCTTGCTTCTCCTTTAATATCCTCTTTTGGAGTTTTCAATAAGGCAGTTCCTTGGTTAGCCACAGCCTGGTGGCTGGAACACAGCTTTCAACCTGCTGTGACTCCCTGACCTCACTCTACTCCTGCTTCCCACTTTTCTGATTTTATTCCCCCTTGGCCAAACTCAACTGGAAGCCAGAGGGGCCCACTGACACAGTCCATGGTGGTCATAGGAGCGGCAGCCTAATGGGTACGGTGGTCCAGAGAGGTCAGGGAGTGGAGACAAGGGTGTCCATTGAAGCAACCCACAGAGGTCAGAGGTCAAAAGCGCTCATTGGAGCAGCCCATGGAAATCAGAGGGTAAGGATGCCCATTGGTGTAGTCCATGGAGGTCAGAGGGTAAGGGTGCCCATTGGTGTAGTCCATGGAGGTCAAAGGGTAAGGGTGCCCACTAGAGCAGCCCATGGAGGTCAGGGAAGGTAAGGGTGCCCACTGGAATTTCCCATGAAAGTCAGAGGGCAAGAGTGCCCACTGGAGCAGTCCATGGAGGTCAGAGGGTAAGGGGCCCACTGGTGTAGTCCATGGAGGTCATAGGGTAAAGTTGCCTATTGGAGTGGCTCATGGAGGTCAAAGGGTAAGGGTGCCCAATGGAGCTGCCCATGGAGACTGGGGCAGGGCGTGTGCTCTATTGGGAGCTGCCTCTATGGAGGCCGGGGAGGGCAAGGGCATCCACTGGAGCCACCATGGAGGGCCACACACACCGAGGGCGTGTGCCCATTGAGCAGCCTTCCATGGAAGTCAGGAGGGCAAGTTCCAATGTAGCTGTTTTCTCCTTCCATGGAGGTCAGCCTCCGCAAGACAGCTTCTCAGGTGGTAGGCAGAGGAGTGCAGACCTCGGGGAACAAAAGGAGAAAATTTAACACAGTGGCAAGGGTGGAGATGTGAGAGCCATATGAGTCCATAATTAGTCTATTGAGATACCTCGAATGAGAGATAATGTTGGTTAGGTTGGGGAGGTGCTCAGATTCTGGGTCTATGAAAGTTTGTTTAGAATTTGCTGATTGATTAGCCATGGAGTGTGAGAGGAGGAAAATCAGGATGGCTCTGTGTTTGGCAGAGGCTGGGAGGCTACTGTCTTGCTTCACGAGCCGTATCCTATCTTGAGTACATGGCACTCAATAAACTTTTATCCACTTGCCCACATCTATTTACCATGTGGAGATTTTTATCTGTCTCTGTCCTTGCATTGGATCCTTTTCTGTTTCATAAAGCTCCTATAGATTGGACCCTATCTGTTTTCTTGGTTTATTTATAGGTATTTAGAAAGGAAGAAAATGCGGGTATCTGGGATCCTTGGAAAATAAATTTTAAAACAATATTATTTTAAATAGTTACTGGCCTGATTCAGTCAATGTAAGAAATTTGGAAATTTTAAAAAATACTGAGCTTTTTAAAATCAACTATAAATACTCTTATCCAAATTTTACCACTGTAAATATATTGATATGTATTTTAGTTTAAAAATATTTTATGTTTATATTCTTTGTAGTTGAGACCATAATGAATGCTGTTTTACGATCTAGATTTTCAATAATAAAACCTAAGCATTTCTAAAACTGTAAAATGAGAACATCATGTAATGAATCTATTTGATATTATTTTATGATGCTTCCATATATTATTTAGCCAATTCTTGAGAATTGATTAAGATTTTCCCTATTTTTTAGCTACTATGGACAGTGCTATAATTAATAGTCTTATTTCTATGTGTGTGTATGTCTGATTATTGTTTCCTTATAGGCAAGGTTCTCAGAAATTGAATTACTAATCCAATATTTTTTCACCTCTTAAAAATTTTAATATACATTGCTAAAATATCCTCTAGGGTTGAGCTTGATAATCGGGTTATTCAGATCCTCTGTTTCCTGATTCTTTTCTGTCTACCTTGGCTGGTCCAGAAGTTAAACAATTACTTAGTCAACTCTCTGGCAAACCCGATGCCTACTCTCTTTCTGGCACACACAGGCTCCCCCATCCCTGGATCCCCTCTCCTTTCCTCTGCCCAGGTGTAGGTTTGACCTCAGTTCTGCAAAGTACCGTCTGCTGTTGGTGGCGCGGTCCTATTTTCTCCCCCAAAACTGTTCCTACACCTTTATATCTTACAGAATTTCTTCTCTACTTGCTGTCATTCAAGTTTACACTGACTTCATGGAAGTATTCTTACTTTATATTTTTATTCTAAACGAAGATTTTAGGACAGAGAGGAGGGAAACAGTGTCTCGTTCCCAGGCAGGGAGCCAAAACCCACATATTCTGCAGGACTCTGGGATGAGAGCTACTTGTTTCCTTCCAGTCCTACAGCTGCAAACTTTCATCCTTGGTTGCTGGCAAATTTTTATTTCCACAAGGTGCCTTCTATTCCCACTGCCAGACACTGGGTAGGGCTCTCTGTGAGCCTAGGTCTCTGTGGGCTACAGGGAGTCCATGTGGATGGATAAGAGTCAGGGCTGGAGTTGGGGATTTTCCACACAACCCGGGCCCTTGGGGCCTGGACCCTTGGCTCCTGGAGTGAAGCCACACCCATGATGGCCAGGATCACAACAGGAACTCCATGGAGACTCGGTGAGGGGGCTGGATCCTCTGTTGTCTGACGAGGCATGGCTGACTCAGACAGATTAGCCCTGCTGATTCTAACTTCTGCCTGGAAATAAGAACTCTGGCTTTAAATAGAAGCTGAGTATTCTTTTTGTCTCTTTCAGGTGGTTTTTTGTACTTTTATTGTTGCATCTAAACCATGGAAATTTGAACTCACCATGCTGAAGAAACAATGCAAAGATATGTAGTTATCTTCTAGCGTGTTTTGCACACATATTTCCATTTTAAAGAAGAAGCAAAGGCACTTGCAAGAACTAGAACAACACAGTTAACCCATTGACTTCATTTGTTTGGGCTTTTTGCATTTTTGTGTGTTCTTCTAAGTGGGCCAGGTTGAAAATCCACATGCCTTTGACAGCATTGCACAGCCTATTCCAGTTTCGTGGACACACCCACCAGGCTGGGATAATCTGCTACCAATAAATGGAAGCTTGTGCTCTCTAAGAATCTCACCCAACTCTTTGAGTAATACAAATTACTTTTCATGGACAAATCTTTCTAGATAACCAGAAGACCCAGTCCTCAATTGCTTCAAGCATGCTGGCACTTTCTGTAAGGCTCTGACAGTCTCATTGCCTGAGAGTTTTCTATCCGCTAATTCTCTCTACAGAAATCTCTCCCTTCCTGTGGGACTTTTTGGAAGATGCAGCCTGTTAGCTTAGAAACAGCTAGTTTTAACCAGATCCAACCAGAAAGACAGTTTGGCCATTTAGAGATTTCCAAGGTTTGAATTGGAAGGAAAAAAAGTTAATGATGCAGGGAGAGAGAAGACGTATCTATGTGTGTGTGTGTGTGTGTGTATGCATGCGTGTGCATGTCTGTGCATCAGTGTGTGCTCACAGTTAGATGTATCAGTTACTTAATGCTGCATGACAAATCACCTGATCACTTAATGGCTCAAGCAATTTATTTATATGACTCATGGTGTCTGTGAGTCAAGCATCTCTGGGTGGCCTGACTGGGCAGCTCTGGTTGTCACGTCTCATTGAGTTACACTCTGATATTGGCTGTTAAGCATGGCCTAGCGTTTGATGGACTCTGGAGAATCCCTTCCAAAGTAGCTCACTCCCATGGCTGTAGGTTGATAATAGCTATTGAATGAGGTATCTGTTCTCCACGTGGCTTCTCTGCAAGACTGTATGTGAGCTTGGTATTCCGGTTGACTTGCTCCAGACACAGCGTTCCCAGAGACCAAGATGCCGGAAGCCACTGTATCGTTTGTAAACTAGACTCAACCCAGAACAGCCCTGGCTCAGTGTGGACTATTCAAGGACATAAAGATAGGAGATTAGGGTCACTGGAGGCTATCCGGGAGACCGGCCACTACAGTGTGTACACGTGTGTGCATGTGTGTGCATGCATGTGTATGAGGAATGGACTGAAGTGCTAAAGGGGGATACCATGACCGTAAAGAAGCACTTTCTGAAATCCTGATGCTTAGACGGCAGCACCAATGTGCAGGTTGGGGCCAGGAGACAATATTGTGTAATAGCCAGTAATAATACAGGGTCAGGTTCTAACTTAGACATATGAGAGAGGGATGGTGAAGCTCAGAGGCCACCTGCATGACAGCTCTCCATGAGGGCTCTTCTCTGACAGGGCTGACTGCAACCTTCTGAGCCCTCCCACCAGGCTGCAAGGCCAATGAAGGCAGCTACTGGAGTGCCAGTGGGTAATACCCCTGAGAGGAGCCCTCAGCCAGTGATAGAAGTTGGAGGATAAACATCCTGGCCTTTTGTCCCCTGGGATATAACACCAAGTTGTGTCTACCCAGTCACTGAGGAGTGCCCTGCAAGACTGAGCCCTAGCTATCCATATTGCTAATCTCACTATCCGTGCTGCTTCTACCCCTTACCATTTCCACTTTTCAGTTGCCTTTCTGGAATTATTTCTAAATAAGCCACTTGTACTTGAATTTTTTGTCTCAAAGTCAGCTTCTGAAGGAGCCAACCTGATAGTGGAACCCAGATCTATGGTAAGTGGCACCCTGAGACTCCCAGCGGCTTGCCTGGCTGAGATCAGACATCAGGACACCCTTCACCCTGACAGTGGAAAAACCAATTCTGCCGCTGGCCAAAATATTTAAAGAGGTTTACCTCCCTGGAGCCATATGGAGTGCCTTTCCTGCTGAGAAGGAAACACAGTCTCAAGAGGTCCTAAGAAAGTGTGCCTGAGGCAGTCTGGTTATAGGTTGGTTTGAAACATGTTGTGGAGGAGGTTCCAAGATGGCCGAATAGGAACAGCTCCAGTCTGTAGCCCCAGCTGCGAGCCATGAAGACTGGTGATTTCCTGCATTTGAACTGAGGTACCCAGGTTCATCTCACTGGGGTTTGCTCGTGGACTTGGGTGCAGTCCATAGAGCAGGGTGGGGCAGCGCATCACCCCACCCAGGAAGCAATAAAGGGGACAGGGAATTCTCTCTAGCAAAGGGAAGCTGTGACAGAAGGTACTCCTGGAGCTCTGGGACACGCCCCTCCCAGTCACTCAGCCAAGCGCGCTTCCAAGGGCCTACCAAAGGGCACACCCAGGAGATTATATCCCACGCCTGACTCCATGGTCCCACATGCCCATTTAACCTCCCTCACTACTTCGCTAACATACAGCAGTCTTTGAGATCCAACTGCAAGGTGGCAGTGAGGCTGGGAAGGCATCTGCCATTGCTGAGGCTCTGAGTAGGGGTGCCCAGTGCTTGGAATCTCAAACTGGGTGGAGCCTCCACTGGGCAATTCCCAAGAGGCCTACTCTGCCTCTGTAGCCTCCCAATCTCTGGGGCAGGGCATACGAACAAAAGGCAAAGCAGAAACTTCTGCAGACTCTAAATGTCCTTGTTCCGACAGCTTCTTGAAGAGAGTAGTGGTTCTACCCAGCATAGAGCTCTGAGATCTGAGAACAGACAGACTGCCTCCCCTAGTGAGTCCTGACCGAGTAGCCTAACTGGGGAGAGACACACTTCCCAGTAGCCACTGACACCTCATACAGCCAGGCATCTCTGAGACGAAGTTTCCAGAGGATCAGACAGCAATATCTGCTGTCTCTGCAATATTTGCTGTTCTGGCAGCCTCTGCTGGTGATACCCTTGGTGGGTAAACAGGGTCTGGAGTGAACTCCAGCAAACTCCAACAGACCTGCAGCTGAGGGGCCTGGACTGCTGGGAAGGAAAAACTACACAGATTACAAAGGACCCCATCTGTACATCACCATCATCAAAGACCAAAGGTAGATAAAACTACAAAAGATGGGGAGAAACCAGAGCAGAAAAAGCTGAAAATTCTAAAATCAGAGCACCTCTCCCTCCAGCGAACATAGCTCCCTTGCCAGCAACATAAAGCTGGATACAGAATGACTTTGACTTTGTGCTGAAGGAAGAAGGCTTCAGATCCACTGGTAATAACAAACTTCTCTGGAGATAAAGGAGGATGTCTTCAATCCCCATCACAAAGAAGCCAAAAAACCTTGAAAAAGATCAGACGTGAATGGCTGAATAGACAGCGCAGAGCAGGTTCCAAAAGACCTGATGGAAGTGAAAACCATGGCACAGAACCATATACGCTGACGCATAATAAGCTTTCTCTACAGTAGCTGATTCAATCAGCTGGAAGAAAATATATCAGTGACTGGGAAGATCAAACAATTAGAAATGAAGCGAAAGAAGTCAGGAGAAAAAGAGTAAAAAATAATCGAACAAAGACCTATAAGAAATGCGTGACTATGTGATCAAATCTATGTCTGATTGGTGTAAATCTTGAAAGTGATGTGAGACGGAACCAAGTTGGAAAACACTTCAGGATATTATCATCCAGGAGAACTTCCCAACCTAGAGGCTGCAGGTGGCAGGCCAACATTCAAATTCAGGAAATACAGAAAATGCCACAAAGATACTCCCTCGAGAAGAGCAAACCCTAAGACACATAATTGTCAGATTCACCAAAGTTGAAATGAAGGAAAAATTGTTAAGGGCAGCCAGAGGAGAAAGATTGTTACTCCACAGCGGTAGCCTCTCCATCAGACTAACAGTGGATCTCTCTCAGCAGAAACTCTACAAGCCAGAAGAGAGTGGGGCCACATTCAACATTCTTAAAGCAAAGAATTTTCAACTCAGAATTTACATCCAGCCAAACTAAGTCGCCTACAAGGTGCTGAGAAATAAAATCCTTTACAGACAAACAAATACTGAGAGATTTTGTCACCAGCAGGCTCAGTCTCTACAAGAACCTTCTGAAGGAAGCATTAAACATGGAAAGGAACAACTGGCACCAAATCCACTGCAAAACATAAATTGTAAAGAACAACATCAATGCTAGGGAAGAAACTGCATCAAATAAAGAGCAAAATAACCCAGCCATCACAATGAGATGGATCAAATTCACATAACAACATTTTCATCTTTAAAATGGGCAAATGGGCTAAATGTCTAAATTAAAAGATACAGACTGGCAAACGGGAGCAAAGAGGTCAAGACGATCAGTGTGTGTTGTATCTGAGACTCCATCTCATGTGCAGAGACACACATAGGCCAAAATAAAGGGATGGAGGAAGATCTACCAAGCAAATGGAAAACAAAAATAAGCAGGAGTTACAATCCTAGTCTCTTGATAAAACAACAGGACTTTTAAAAAGCACCAAAGATCTAAAGAGAGGACAAAGAAGGCCATTACATAATGCAGGTAAAGTGGACTAACCATGAAGTGCTAAGTATCCTAAAGTCATATGTCCAAATACAGGAGCACCTGTGATTCATAAAGCAAGTCCTTAGAGACCTACAAAGAGACTTAGACTCTACTACAATAGTAATGGGGATTACCAAATGTTTCACAGAACATTAGACAGATCGAGACAGAAAGTTAACAAGGATATCCAGGAATTGAACCTACTGCACCAAGCAGACCTTAATAGACATCTACAGAACTCTCCACCCCAAATCAACAGAATATACATTCCCTCCTCAGCACCACATCACACTTATTCCAAAAATTCGACTACACATAGTTGGAAGTGCAAAGCACCCTCAGCAAATGTAAAAAAAGAACAGAAATTATAAATAAACTGTCTCAGACCACAGCAATCAAACTAGAACTCAGGATTAAGAAACTCACTCAAACTGCTCAACTACATGGAAAATGAACAACCTGCTTCTGAATGAGACTACTGAGTACGTAACAAAATGAAGGCAGAAATAAAGATGTTCTTTGAACCAATAAGAACAAAGATACAATATAATTGTGAATCTTTAGACACATTGAAAGCAGTATGTGGAAGGAAATTTATAGCACTAAATGCCCACAAGAGAAAGTAGGAGCATCTAAAAATTGACACCAACATCAAGTTAAAAAAGAATCAGAGAAGCAAGAGCAAACACATTCAAAAAAACCAAAGGAAGTTAGAAATAACTAAGATCAGAACAGAACTGGAAGGAGAGAGAGACACAAAATCCCTTCAAACATCAATGAATCCAGGAGCTGGTTTTGAAAAAGATCAGCAAAATTGATAGACCGCCAGCAAGACCTCACAGCTAAAGAGAGAAGAACTCAACAGACAATAACACAAAATGATAAAGCGTGGGATATCACCACCAATCCCCACAGAAATACGTGTGTAAACTGCCATCAGAGGAATACTATGTACCACTTCGCAAATAAACTAGGGAAATCTAGGAAGTAAATGGATAAATTCTCGGCACATACACCTCCCAAGACTAAACCAGGAAGAAGTGCTGAATCCCTCCTTGAATAGACCACAATAACAGGTCTCTAAAACTGAGGCAGCGTAGACTCACAGCCTTACCAACCAAAAAGAGGCAGGACCAGATGGATTCATTGCTACAGCTGAATCTCTACCAGACTTGCCAAAGAGGAGCTGGTACCATTCCTTCCAAAACTATTCCAATCAATAGAAAAAGAAGTAATCTTCTCCTTAATTCATTTATGATAACATCATCCTGATACCAAAGCCTTTGGCAGAGACACAACAACAAAAAAGAGAATTTTAGACCAATATCCCTGATGAACATCGATGCAAAAATCCCAGTAAAATACTGGCAAACCAATCCAGCAGCAGCAATATCAAAAAGCTTTTATCCACCATGACTAAGTTGGCTTCATCCCTTTGGTGCATAGCTGTCTCCACATACGCAACCAATAAAATGTGTAATCCAGCATATAAACAGAACCAAAGACAAAACCACATGATTATCTCTAATAGATACAGAAAAGGCCTTCACAAAATTCAACAGCCCCTTCATGCTAAAAACTTCACAAACTTGCAGCATGGTATTGATGGAATGTATCTCAAAAATAATAATAAGAGCTATTTATGACAAACCCACAGCCAATATCATACTGAATGGGCAAAAATTGGAAGCATTCCTTTGGAAAACTGGCACAAGACAGTGATGCTTTCCTCACCACTCCTATTCAACATAGTAAGTTGGACATTCTGGCCGGGAATCGGGCAGGAGAAAGAAATAAAGGGTATTCAATTAGAAAAGAGGGAAGTCAAATGTCCCTGTTTGCAGATGACAATTTATTGTATACGAAAAAGCCCATCATCCTCAGCCTCCAAAATCTCCTTAAGCTGATAAGCACTTCTGTGCAAAAGTCTCAGGATACAAAATCAATGCAAAAAATCACACAAGCATTCCTATACAACTAACAAGAGACAAACAGGAGAGCCAAATCATGAGTGAACTCCCCTTCACAATTGCTTCCTAAAGAGAATAAAATACTCCAGGGAATCCAACCTCTTATAAGGCGTGAAGCTAACTTTAAGGAGAACTACAAACCACTGCTCAACTAAATAAAAGAGGACACAACAAATGGAAGAACATTCCATGTCTATGGATAGGAAGGATCAATATTGTGAAAAATGGCCACATACCTCGCCCAAGGTAATTTATATAGATTCAGTGCCATCCCTATCAAGCTACCAATGACTTTCTTCACAGAATAGAATAAAACTACTTTAAAGTTCATATGGAACCTCAAAAGAGCCCATTGCCAAGAAGACAATCCTAAGCCAAAAAGAACAAAGCTGGAGGCATCATGCTACCTGACTTCAAACTATACTCAAGGCGCTACAGTAAAAACAGCATGGTACTTGTACAAACAGAGATATAGACCAATGGAGAATAGAGCCCTCGAAATAATAATACACACACAATACCAATACATCTACAACCATCTGATCTTGACAAACCTGACAAAATCCAAAACAATGGGGAAAAGGACTCTATTTAACAAATGGTGTTGAGAACTACTAGCTGTATGTAGTAGAAAGCTGAAACTGGATCCCTTCCTTACACCTTATACAAAAATTAACTCTAAGATGGATAGTAAAAAAGACTTAAAATGTTAGATCTAAAAACCATTAAAAACCCTAGAAGAAACTGAGGGAATACTACTTCAGGCCATAGGCATGGGCAAGGATTTCAGCATGACTAAAACACTCAAAAAGCAAGTAATGCTACCAAAGTTTTGCAAAATTGACACAAATGGGATCTAATTAACCAAAGAGCTTCTGCACAGGAAAGAAACTACCACCTAGAGTGAACAGGGCAACCCACAGAATGGGAGAGAAAATTTCTTTACAATCTACCCATCTGACAAAGGGCTAATATCCAGAGTCTACAAAGAACTTAAAACAAATTTACAAGAAAAAATCAACAACTACACTCAAAAAGTGGGCAGAGGATATGAACAACAGGCACTTCAAAAGAAGACATTTATGCAGCCAACAGACACATGAAAAAATGCTCATCATCACTGGCCATCAGAGAAATGCAAATCAAAAACCACAATGAGATACCATCTCACACCAGTTAGAATGCATGCATCACAAAAAGTCAGGAAACAACAGAAAGCAAGAGAGGATGTGGAGAAATGGGAAATGCTTTACACTGTTGGTGTGGAGGTAGCCAGTTCAACCATGGAAGACAGTGGTGATTCCTCGGGCGATCTCAACTAGAAATACCATTTCTGACCTAGCCATCCCATTGCCGAATATACCCAAAGGATTATAAATCATGTTGCTATAAAGACACATGCACATCGCATGTTTATTGCAACACTATTCACAATAGCAAAGACTTGAACCAACCTAAAATATCCATCAATGATAGACTAGATTAAGAAAAATGTAAGTACATATACACCATGGAATACTATGCAGTCATAAAGGATGAGTTCATGTCCCTTTAGGACATGGATGAAGCTGGAACCATCATTCTAAGCAAACTATTGCAAGGACAGAAAAACTAAACACATGTTCCCTACCTAGCGTTTTGGAAATGAACAATAAGAACACTTGGACACAGGGTGGGGACACATCACACACCGGGCTTGTCAAGTGGGTAGTAGGGGAGGGATAGCATTAGGAGATATTGGCGCCTAATGCAAATGATCTAATTAACGGGTGCAGCGACCAACACGGGCATTACGTATGCCACATATGCAACAAACCTGCATGTTGTGCACACATGTACCCTGTGAACTTAAGCAAGCATATTAAAAAAAAAAAGAAAGTAAAATACGTCATGGAGTCAGGAGTTGCAGGTACCATAAATCAATATATGGAAGGTATATATATTGGTTTGGCCCCCAAAAGTCGGACATCTCTACAAATTGGGCTTACGAATGCAGGTAGGCTTAGGGGATTCTTTAGTTGAAATTGGTAGAAAAAAAGCGTTTCTTTATGTAAAACATGGAGTCAGTAGAAAGGAAATGCTAAGGGGGCTCCTACTATCTGTCAGGTGATGCCATGTCAGAGTCAGGTTGGTACTGGGTAGGAAAGGAACTTTTGATGAAATTCTTACAGTTTGTAAGGCATGACTCCTCAGGTCCTTAAACAGGAATTTCAGAAAGAAAGAAAAAGATAAGTATTCAATCCCTCAACCCACACTCTAACATCTGCCAGCAGCTGAGCTCCTTAGGTGGGGGGCAGGTGAAGTGGCGTTTTATGGCCCCACCCAACCCGGGCCCCCTTCTTCCATGTGTTGCAGCATTGTGGGGACACTGTGAGAGGCAGTTCTGGCTCCATTATTTCCCCCACCCCTCAGGAAGGGGATCCCTGATGCTGCTGGGGCCCAAGCACCTGAGCAGAACACATCTCTGTCATCTGTCGCTGCCTTCATCCCCAAGCCTCCTGTGGGTATGCAACCTGTCCTTCTGGGGGCACTTGGTCTCCCTGCTTCTTGGCTTGAGCCAGCCCTAATGCTGTCGCCTGAGCAGCCAATGGAGGAAGGTGTTCTTGCTGAGCCCTTGCTGCGTGGATTTCATTGGAGGGACCGGGTCCACACGCCCTGGCTGTTTGTTTCCATCATACTCATAATACCTGTTGTCTTAGGCCAACCAAACCCTACTGCCCACATCTAGTCAGTTTTGTTGGTGTGATCCGTGCATAGGTTCAGGTTTAGTTTCAAAACCACCTGGGTCAATGGACCTAATAATATTGAGTCAGAGACAGATGAAGAATTAAGACCAAGACAGTTCCATTGACTCACGGAATTTTGAGCTTATTAACAGCAACATTTTTGTGTGAGCATGAAAGGAAGTGGGAGTGTGTGTATGTGGGCCTCTGAGACGCCTCTAAATTGTCTCCTTTCTCTCACCAAGGCTATGTTAGCTTTGGGCGCACTCAGGATGGACACAGACATATATAAAGGGCTTCATGCAGTGTAGCTTTGCCCTTCCACTCCTCTGCCACATGAGGACACACACAGCAGGGAGGCCCTCACAAGATGCTGGCACCTTTTGGTCCCGGGCCTTCCCAGCCTCTAGAGCTGTGGTATGGAAAAATAAGTTTCTGTTTCTGTAAATTACCCAGCCTGTGCTATTCTGTACAGCAGCACAAACAGAAGAGACAGCGTTCCTTTCCTGGGCTCAGAGCTGTAGGGAAGAACCAGAACTCCAACTCACAGGAGGTATGGACACAGGGACTCTGGCCTGTAGACCCGAAGTGGAGATTTGGAGGAATGGGAGTTGTCCTGAGACTACATACAGGGCCAGGACTGACAGCTGGGATGTTTCCTCGTGTATGTATCCTGGCAGTTCCCTGCCCCTCCCCAGGCTCCACCCCATCTCTCCCTTCCTCTGTCTCAAGGAGAGAGTTTTGGGGAGTCTGCAAAACACCTCTTCACATTTTCATTGTCACTTTGTGTTCATTATTATGGTCAATCTCCCCCAGGGCTGTGTCCCAGCCCCTGACCCCCTGGGAAAATGAAAGGGTCCAGATGTCCCCAGCAGATGGGAAAGTGGGCCACAATGCAGAATAAAGCAGTGTATATGTAGCACATTTTGGAAAACTAATTTATACTTAGTTTTATTCCTACTGTCAAGCTAGGATTTCCAGCTGTAAATCCATTTGAGGACAGCCAAGCAGATGTTGCCTCTTTATATAACAATGACTCAGGGACAGCAGATGAGAGAGATTAGAGCTGAGGCAGGGTTAAAATGAGAACTCACATTTCTGGGGAAGGGGACGGCCAGTGACACTACACTACAATCTGTGCCCCTTTTCCTTCCTGGGGTTGGTCCAGGGATGCTACTTCACCAGATGTTCCTCCCAGCATGTCTCTGGTCTTAGCCTCTGGCACAAAATTTGCCTTAGGGCCCACCTCATGGCTACACTCCAACATCTATGAACCCAATTTCCTGATTCTTCACTGCACAGATTCCTGAAGGAAGAGTATATAGCTATCTCCCAGGGAGCAAGTAAGACAGGCAAGGCAAACTAGGAGAGTTCTTTTTCCAAAGGAACAGGGCCCGCAATGCAGACCTGTCCTCTCTAATTAGGCCTGTGCACCCGGAAATAAGTGTCATGCATGATGTAGAGTCTGGAAAAACTAATAAATCAACATTACGTCCCAGAAATTGTGTGGATGTCCATTTCTTGGGATGCAGAAAACTGTTAAAGACCCATATGTGTAGTCTGAGCTGTAAGCAGGCAATTAGTGCATCCTCCCAGGCCAGTGCCTTGGAGGGCCTCCCCTTGCCCATGAGGGACGGCTGTGATTCCCAGAGGGTCCTGAGCCAGATCCCCTCACCTCAGGGTCACTCCCATGAGACCCTGTCCTGGGAGCTGCCTCAGAAATGGTTCTCAATGGAATGAGTGGGGTGGATTGTTTGGAGGACACTTGTTGGAATCACGGTGGGATAAAGCTTCCCTCTGAACTCTTCTGCTGATGGAGTCAGGGTCATGAGAAGGACCAAGGGTGGGAGTAGACAGGAGAGGTAGGTGGGAGGGTCTCAAATGATAATCTGTTCAAGTCTGGAGCAAGGCAGGGCAGGGCTGGGTGTGGGTTCTAGGAGACCCACCCACCAGATGCCGGGCCATGCAGCAGCTGTGCTCCACCTTCAGTGCTGCTGAGCCAGGCCGCAGGGAGGCCTCCCAGCCTGGCTCTCCCTCTCTGCTTTGCCTTGAACACCTACAGTCTAGGGGCCACCTCCCAGCATCTCTATGGAGGCATGCCAAGATGATGGTCCAAACGCACCACAGGTCTTGTGTTGGGTCCCCCCAGGCGACTCGCAATGCAGAGACTGGTGGGTGCAGGTGGCTTCCATCTGGAGGTGATCCCAGGAGGCACAAGTGAGAAAGGAGATGGAGAAGGGAAACACAAGGTGTCTGTTCTCAATGGGTTACTCTGTATTAGGGGCTGCTTCATCCTGGGTTGGGGAGCTCTGGCGAACCATGTGGACACACACCTCTGAATCGGGTGCCTGGAGGCTGGGGAGACTCAGACATTCACCTGCTTCCCCATGAAGATGGAGTGTGACTCTTTAGACTTGACCTTAGGGGCCAAGGCAACCATGGCCCTGAGGGACCGCAAAGCAGCCCAGTCTGCTTGTCTCCCCATGTGTGTGTGCAAACAAAGTCTTGTTGGAATAGGGACTGCTCTTATTTGTTTATGCATTGCTTATGGCTGCTTTCAACATACAAAGGCAGTGCTGGGTGGCTGAGAAAGTGACTATAAGCCTACAAAGATCAAAATAGTTACTCCTTAAATCTTTGCAGAAAATACATGCTGAAGCCTGGTCTGGGAGATGTGGACAGGGTATCCATAGCTGCTGGCTATTCTCAGCCAACACTACTCAGGGTGGCATACATGCACCCTGAGCATTAGTGCCAATGTCACATGTGCTGTGCGGGGATCCCGAACCCTGTCCTGCTCCATGTGCACATCCGGTGCCCCAGGAGGCCACCCTCACTGCATCTCTGCAGCCTGCAAGGGGCCCTGAGATGGCAGCTCAGACGCACCTTAGCTGTGCCTCTGGAAGCGGCGCAGGAGGCCCAACAGGGGAGAAAAACTTACCCCTGAGAGCCCAGGAGGCTGCCTTGCTGAGAATAACTCCATCAACTGCCCAGGCCCCTCCCTCCAGAATCACGGCACACAAAGCTTCTTAAAATGCTAATTGTTAAGTTGTATACCACATGATGAACTTAGACAATGAAGAATTTCTAAAATACCTCAGCATGAACTCCTAACACATGGAAAGTAAGAACGCACAAGCACAGAGCTGCTCAGGCACTGAAGGGCCATGCTGAGGAACTGCTGATGTGCTGGAAAGGAGAGGACAGCATGTGGCCAGGCCCGTGGCTAGGACCCACTCAGGAATGCCCGCCTGAGCATGTCTTGTTCCAGAGGTCAAACCGTGTCCTCCAGGGCTCTATTCCAATGGTGAAGAAGCAGGTGCGGGTCTGAGGGAGCAAGCACAGGAAGGGACAGTGGGTGGGGGCTTGGGACACAGAAGCTTGTGGCTTCTGCTATCAACACAGGTTCCATCTCAATCTTGCCCATTCCCAGGGCTGGGCTCTGGCCCCCAAGTATGGCCCTCCAGCCTGAGTTCTGGGCTGTTCCAGACTTTCAGGGTGATCTGTGGCTCCCTCCTGACCAGGAACACCTATATTAGCACCCTCCTCCCCAGCCAGCAGCCTCCAGGGAAACCCAGGCTGTCCAGTGTCTTTCACCCTTCAAGAACAGCATGGCACCCTCCATTCCAGAGGGAGCTGCTCTCAGATCTAAACAATTACTTAGCCTATTACCTAATCCTCTGATAAGAGGATGGAGTAATGCTAGATGTGTCGTGCACAGTGTCAGGGTTCATTATGTCCTTGTCCCCAGGGCAGGCACTGCAGCTCAGCAGGAGCCAGGACAGGACCAGGGAAAGAGGGCAGTGGGGCCCCCCCTCAGCCTCCACCTGCCTCAGACTCTGGGTCAGGGGAGGGGGGCCCTGAGAACCGCACACTCAGAGAGAGGTGACGTTGGATCCCCACCAGGCTCTTTCTTCAAAAAGCAGAGGAAGGCTGGGGAGGAAGACCAGAGAGGGGACAGCCTCTACTCAGGGCTAGGAGACTAGGACCCAGGGGGCAAGAGCAGTCTGAAGGCCATGTGCCCTGGGTGCAGGCAGCTGCAGTGGCGTGACATGGCAGAGTCAGGAAACTCCAATTGGCCAGGAGCCTGCAAGTGGACCCCTGGCTGCCTGCCCCTCTGTGCTCCCCACTAAGGCAGGAGCAGAGCAACCTGGTAGAGGCTGCTGCGGGCTCACTTCTCTAAGTCTCTTTGTCAGTTGCGCCCGTGCCCACACCACACCCCATGCGGCATCCACAGCTGTGTCCAGGAGGGAAGCTGGTGTCTTGTCTTACATCGTTCAGCTCTGGGCTCTCTTGAAAAGGGCAGTTGTCAATGTCGTCTTCAAATTTCCCGCACGTGGTTCAGCCCAGTTGCAGATTCATGGAGAATGTCATCTTATCGTAACCCTGTTGAATAAAAAAAAGATTAAAGTGGACAGACTCTTTGAGTTGCTCATAGGTAACTCCTTGTGAAGATGCGACCTTGTAGGAAGAGGCCGCGACACTCCCCTCTATTAGGGAGCTCGCGCATGGGCCTGGCATCAGCTCACTGGAGGTAAAACCCCGGAGACCTTCTCTAGACTGAGGAGTTAAGAGCAAAGAGCAAATATGTGTGGTGGGTCCTGGGACAGACACAGCCTGTCAAACCCTATTAATGCATCCTCTATGTCCAGCTTCACCTCCTTGTCTCCCATGATGAGACCCGGCTTCACTTCCAGCAGGCATGTGAGCCTGCGGCTGCATTTTCAGAGGACACGTGCTGCACGCCCGGGAAGGTGTTAGCTCTCCATGAGTTTTCAGGGTAACCTCAGCCCTGCGGCAGAGGGAGCCTCATCTAGAGTGTGTTGTCCAACCTTCCACCTGACCTCCAGCAAGAGGAATGCAAGAATGCCCCAGCGCTCCCACTACACACAGGCACACACCCTGGGGACAATGGCTTTCAGAAACACCATCTGCCCTATTGCAAAGTGCACTCTGAAGTTCTCCTTGCTCTCCTTCCCACTCCATCTCATTCCGCGCCATAGACTCCCTCCCCATGCATGCATTCCTCTCAGCCCCTCAACTGACTCTGGCTACAAGACCCTGTGCCACACGTGAAGGCTCCACACCAGAGGGCCGGGGGCAGGGAACCAGCCAGGGCCTTGCACAGAGTCTTCCCAGAGCTTAAGCTCTGTGCGGCACTGGAGTCCCTCTGCCCTTCTTTCAGGCTCTTGGTGCTGACAAAGGAAGAGCAATGCTCCTTCTCCCTCTAAACCAGAAGTTCTCCACTAGGAGGGCATTTTATTTGTTCATTCCTGCAGCCTGGATGAACTACACATTCCTGAATCATTTAATGATCCCGGCCAGGCAGAACATTTTAGGGATTGCGACTATGGACTGAGAAGAGGTAACACAATATTCAATCCCATTAAGTGATGCAGCATGAGCCCAGAGCAGATGGAAATCAGAGAACTGACCTCACCACAGCCTCCCGGGGCTGATGGTGCTTTTTACTCTGGAATTTATCAGCCTTCACCTCTGTCTCTCTCTTTCTTTCTGTTTCTTTCTGCCTATCTGTCTCTGTCTCTGTCTTCCCTTTCTTTTACTCTGATTATCTCTTTTCCTAATTATCTCTTTTTAAATTTCTTTGAAATGTTTCCCAGTTTCTGTCTGTGGACATTTTTTGTGCGACTCATTTCCTCACCTGATGCATCATTTGCTCAGTTTTCCTTATTTTGAGGTCATTCTTCAGTTAAGTGATGCCATAAAAATCATAGAGGATGAATAATATATCTAGTATTGAGTAGATCTAGACTCAAAAAATTATAATGTATGTCTTTCATAAAGACAAAATATAGGCCCCCATCTCTTCTGGCTGGTAGGGTTTCTGCTGAATGGTCCACTGTTAGCCTGATGAAGTGTTCTTTGTAGGTCACCTGCCCCTTCTCTCTTGTTTTATGAATTTGGGTGCTCCTGTGTTGGGTGCATACATATCTAGGATAGTTATGTCTTCTTGTTGAATTGTCTTGTATAGTATCTCATAAGGGTTGCTTTTAACACTTTTTTCTTTCACTTTGACCTTAAGAATCTGATGACTTATATGTCTTGGGTATGGTCATCTTGTATAGTATTTGCAAGGGTTCTCTGCATTTCCTGGGTTTGAATGTTAGCCTCTCTAGTAAGGTTGGAAAATTTTTCATGGAAGACATCCTGAAATATGTTTTTCAATTTGCTTGTTTTCTCTTCCTCTCTTTTGTGGATGCCAATGAGTCTTAAATTTGGTCTCTATATAATTCCTTATTCCTCAGAAGTTTTGTTAATTCTTTTTTATTCTCTTTTCTTTATTTTTGTGTACTTGATTTAACTTTGGAGAACCAGTCTTCAAGTTCTAATATTCTTTCATCAGCTTGGTCTATTCTGCTGTTAATAGTTGGGTTGTATTATGAAGTTCTTGAAGTGAGTCCTTCAACTCTATTAGCTCAGTTTTGTTCTTTCTTAAACTGGCCATTTGGCCTTTCAGCTTCTGGATCATTTTATTGTATTCCTTAGATTGCTTGGATTAGGTTTCCACTTTCTCCTGAATCTTGATGATTTTCATTCCTATTCATATTCTGAATTCTAAGTGTGTCATTTCAGCCATTTCAGGCTGGTTAAGAATCATCACTGGGGAACAAGCAAAATCCTTTGGAATTAATAAGACATTCTGGCCTTTGACTTACCAGAGTTCTTGCACCGGTTCTTTATCTTTTCTGTGGGCTGATGTTCCTCTGCTAGTCTCTTGGAAGGCTGGGGTCCTTTAGATGGTGGGTGCTTTTCTCTTATCTTTTCTGATGCCCTTGGGGTTTTGATTGTGTTATAAGGTGACTGTCAATTATTTCAGCACTCTGGCTGCATACACCTTTCTAACCCCTTGAGATTAGAAAACTACTGTGCTGGAGGCTGGAGTGTCTCAGTCAGCTAGCTACAACAGTCCAGGAAAAGGAATTGTCCCCAAGGCAAAGCTCTTTTGTTGAGGTGGTGGCAACAGGATCCATGCTCACCTGTGTGTGCCAGCTGCAGCAGCATGGCAGGGTGCATGTGTCAGCTGGAATACAGCACTGGGGGGATCAGGGTGGCAGCATTCCTGCATGCATTCATAGGCATGGTAAGGGTGAGGAGCTGGTGAAAATAGGATTGCTGGCTTCTGTGCACACACTTGCACCAGTGGTGGCAGCAGCGTGGCAAGGGCAGGGCTGCCAACATCTGTGTGCTTGTTTGTGCCATTGGTGGCAGTTTGACAGGGTACCCATGCATCAGCAGTGGTGAGCCATTGGGGTGTGTATACATGGCAGCAGTCGGGTGGCAGGGTGTGTGCACATCAATGCATAGGCAGGATATTGGAGGGAAAATCTGCCCATGAGTGCTGGCAAAGCAGTGAAAAGATCAAAGTGAGCTGCCATCAAAGTGGTGGGGGAATGCTGTAGCAAAAGGAAGTTGCAGGTGGGTGGGGACCAGACTGCTGAAGCTCTCCAATGGTCAGGTGCAGCCTACCAGTGAAGGAACTATGATGAGAGCACCAGGGAAGCACTCTGGTTGGGCATCAGAGCTGCAAGCAGGCATGGCCGGACTGGCCCCATCTCATGGACAAGACCATCCAGCTCTGTCCAGGTCTAACAGTCACTTTAAGACTGATGTCTGCTAGAGGAGCCTGACTAGCTTTGGAAGATGAGCACCCCTGACTGTGCTCCACTACAGATGTTCCCATACCAAGCTCTCTCAGATCCACATAGGCTGAATTTCTGCCCCTGCCACCTCTCTAAGTAGCTACTGTCTCAGCCAAGTCCCTGCCATGCCAAGTGTCTGTGGGGGTCTTGGGGTTTCCCACTGCTAGGATTCTGGTCTCCCATGGTGGGAGTGGGCCACTCCTCACCTGTTCAACTCACCCCTTCCCTATGAGTCACTGGGGGCCAGGAAGGAGTCTGGGTGATTGGCAGTCTTTTTCAGCATTCACAGTTTCCTTAACATTCAGCCCAGCATCTGCATCCTCCCTCCATCTACTGTCAATGCCTTCCTTCTGAAGATCTGCTCAAAGATTGCCAGTCTTCCCAATGTCCTAGTCTCTTGGTAGAAGATGTTCCTTCTGGCTGCATCTAGTCAGCCATCTTGGCTTCTCTCTTCATTGTGGTTTTGATTACCCTGATGACTAGTAATGTTGAACTATTTTTTATGTTTATTGGCTGTTTGTATGTCTTCTTTTGGGAAGTGTCCATCCATTACCTTTGTGCCACACTGGGTTTTTGAGTTTCCATTTTGTAGGAATTTGCCAGTAGAAGAGGGGAGTGGAGTTAGGGAGAAATAGCAAATGAGATGGAGAGATATAGACAGAATGAGATCCCAAGGATAGCCAAGCTGCATCCATTAGGTGGTCATCAGTGCCTTTTAGTGGCCACAGTCTTCGCAGTTCAGTGGCCACAGTTTCTGTGTAGAGATGCTGGGTTCTAGAAGGAGGCTTTCACAGCCTCCAAATCTAGTAATAAATGGGGCTCTGAAAAAACTGAATAATGTACTCTTTCGAGACAAAACTTAAGCTTTGTCCCTGTGAAACATGCCTCCAGCATTTATCTGCAGCTACACGTACACTTCAGAGAGGATAAGAATTCTCTGAAGACTTGTTAAAAACCAAATATCTACCCCTCCACTTCCAATCCCCCCAGGAATCTGACCCACTAAGTCTGGGCAAGGCCAAGGAATATTCATTTCCTACCAGTACCCAGGGAATGGACATGGTTCTGGTCCTTAGACTATACTTTGGGTAGTCCAGTTTCAAAATCCTTCTTTGAGATGTGGATACAGACCAAACCAGAAGTGACAAGTGAGTGCCAGTGGCTTTGGGGAGACAAACGGAATCAGGGAAGGGTTCAGAACACCATGCCTGGTGATAAAGATAAAGGATTTCTAGACCCGGATGTCAGTCACCAGGATGATACCTCTGGAAAGGAAAGAGTCTGCTTTAAAGCTGTGAGCAGACCCTCTCCACAGTGGCCCCTCAGAGCTGAGGCTTCCCAGTAGCTACAATTGTGAGACTCACGTTTACATTTTAGTCAATGCCCAGAATTGACTGTTTAAAGTTTTCTGATTTTAGCTATTATGAAGACTGTTGTGCTGAACATGTCATTTATACGTATTCGCATGTATGACTGATTGTTTCTTCCTTGGAGACAGAGTTCTCAGAAGTTGAATTACTCAATTTTCTTAACTTATTTATTTTTATTTTTAAATTTAATTAGTTATTTTAATTACCAAATAAAAATTGGATATATATATGCATATACACATGAACATATACACACAGAAACACATAAATATAGTATAGAATGTAATGTTTTAAAATATGTGTGCCTTGTGGAATGGCTATACCAAGATAACTAACATATGCATTACTTCACATACTCATCATTTTTTGTGTGTGGTGAGAATAAATCTAATCTATTAACAATTTTTTAGTATAAAATAAATTGTATTAATTATAATTATCATTTTTTAGAATAGTTTTCTCAAATTTATATCTTCTAACTGAAATTTTGTTTTCTTTGATGAGCATCTCTCTAATCTCAGTTTCTCCCTTCCCTATCCCTACAGCCTCTGATAACCACCATTCTACTCTCTGCTTCTATGATTCTTACTTTTTAAGAGTCCATATATATGTAAGATAATGTGGCTTTTGTCTCGCTGTGCCTAGTTATTTTACTTAACATAATGGCCTCCAGGTTCATCTATGATTTCACGAATGAGAGAATTTCCTTTTTCTTAAAGGATCAATAATATTCGATCTTGTATATGCACCACATTTTCTTTATCCATACATCCATTGATGGACACTTAGGTTGATTCTATGTGTAGGTTATTGTGAATAATGCTGCAATGAACATGGAAGTGCAGATATCTCTTTGACAGACTGATTTTATTTCCTTTGGATACATACCCAGTATTGGGATTGCTGGATTATATAGTAGTTCTATATTTAATTTTTTGAGTAACAGCTATACTTTTATCCATAATGGCTGTATTAACTTGCATTTCCAGCAACAATGTGCAACAATTCCTTTTTTTTCCAAACCTTTGCCAACATTTACCTCTCATCTTTTTGATAATATTCATTCTAACATATTTGAAGTGGCATCTCATGGTTTGATTTATTAATATATTTCCCTTATGGTGAGTGATGCTGAGCATTTCTTCATATATTTGTTGGTCATTTTCGTGTCCACTTTTGATAAATGTGTATTTATATTCTTTGTCCATTCTTCAATTGGGTTATTTGTTTTCTCGCTATTGAGTTGTTTGAGTTTCTTATGTATTTTGAATATTCATTTCTTATCAGACGAATCATTTGTAAACATTCTCCCTCCATTCCGTAGGTTGTCTCTTCACCGTGTTAATTGTTTCCTTGCCTGTGCAGAAGCTTTTTCATTTGATGTAATTCCACTTTTGCTATTGTTGCATGTACTTCTATGGTCCAATCCTAAAAATTGTTGCCCAGAAAAAATGTTATAAAGCCTTTCCTCTGTGTTTTCTTGTAATAATTTTACAGTTTTGAGTCTTACACTTAACTGCAAGATCATTTTGAACTGATTTTTGTAGGTAGTGTGAGATAAGTGTCTATTTTTTTTTTTTTTTTGCATAAGGATAGACGGTTTTCCCAACATTGTTTCCTGAAGGGACTGTCCTTTTCTCCCTGTGTGTTCTTGGCATTTTTGTCATAAACCAATTGACCGTAGGTGCTTAAATTTATGCCTGGGCTGTCTAACATTTCCTTCAGCCTATGAGTCTGTTTTTATGCCAGTTTCATGTTGTTTTGATTACTCCACCTTTGCAGTCGATTTTGAAATCAGGTAGAGTGATGCTTCCAGTTTTGTTCTTTTTCTTAAGATTTATTTGGCTATTCAGCATCTTTTCTGGTTCTCATACAAATTTAGGATGGCTTTTTCTGTTTAGGTAAAAGGCATCATTAGAATTTTAATGGCTATTGCATTGAATCCATAAGTCACTTGGGTCATATGGTCATTTTAACAATATTTATTCTCCCAATCCATGAACATGGAATATCTTTTTATTTATTTGTGTCTTCTTCAGTTTCTTTCATTAATGTTTTATAGTTTTTGGTTTACAGATCTTTCATTTTATTGGTTAAATTTATTTCTAAATAGTACATATTTTGTGTAAAATAGGTTGTTGTTATCATATAGAAAGCCTACTGGTTTGTGTATGTTGATTTTATATCCTGAGGCTTTACTGAATTTTTTTATTAGTTATAACAGTTTTTTTGTGTGGAGTCTTTAGGATTTTCCATATAAAAGATAATGTCATCTCTAAACAGATACTGTTAAACTTCTTCCTTTCTGATATGGGTGACTTTTCTTTATCTTGCCTTTTATTGTGCAATGGTGTGACTTCTAGTACTATACTAAATAGAAGTGGCAAGAGTGAACATCCTTGTCTTTTGCTTGATCTTAGAGAAAAAAAATTCAAATTTCACCATTGAGTAAAATGTTAGCTGTGGTTTCGGCATATGCTCTATTGAGGGTTTTTTATACCTAATTTTTGAGGGTTTTCATTCATGAAAGGATGTTGAATTTTGTGAAATGCATATACACTGGAATCTATTGAGCAGATCATTTGTTTTTTGTTTTCCGTTCTGTTAATGTGGTGTGTCACATTTATAGATTTTCATATGCTGAACCATCCTTGCATTTCAGGGATAAATCCCAATTGATTATGGTAAATCATCCTTTCACCATGCTGCTGAACTGACATTACGATATTTTATTGGGGAATTTTGCATCTGTGCTCACTGGAGATATTGCCGTGTAATTCTCTTTTCTTATATTGTCATTCTCTGGCTTTCATATAAGAGTAATGGTAGTCTTATAAAATAAAGTAAGTTGTAAATAGTCTGTTCTCTTCAGTTTTGGGAAATACTTTGAGAGGAATTGGTATTACTTCTTTAAATGTTTGATAGAATTCAGCAATGAAGCCACGAATTTCTTGGTTTTTTTTTTTTTTTTTTGACAGGAGATGTCTCGATCTCTTCGAATTTTTTATTTCTTCATGAATCAGGCTTGGTAGCTTGTATGTTTCCAGAAATTTATCCATTTTTTTATTGTACACAATTTGCTGGCACATAATTGTTCATAGTAGTCACTTAAGATCCTTTGTATTTCTCCGGTATCAGTTGTAATATCTTGCATTTCCTTTCTGATTATATTTATTTGACTCTTCTCTTTTTTTCCTAGTCTAGCTAAAGGTTTGTCAATTTTGTTTATCTTTAAAAAAAAACAATTGTTTGTTTTGTTGATACTTTCCATTATTTTCCTAGTCTCTATTTTATTTCTTTCTTCTCTGATCTTATAATTTTCTTCCTGCTATTAAGTCTGGGCTTAGTTTGTTTTTCTTTTTCTGGCATCTTGAGGTGCAATATTAGGATGTTTATTTGAGGGTTTTTTCTTATTTGATATAGACATTTGTTGCTATAACTTTCCATCTTAGAACCACTTTTTGCTGCATTCTGTAAGTTTTGGTATGTTGTGTTTTTATTTTTGTTTGTCTCAAGATAATTTCAAATTTTCCTTTTAATTTATTAATTTACCCATTGATTATTCAGAAGCACATCTTTAAATTTTCACATTATTTGGAAATTTAAAAAATCTGTCTCATATTGATTTGTAGATTCATACCATTGTGTTCAGAAAGAATACTTGACAATGATTTCATTCTTCTTAAATTTGAAATTTTTTTGCCTGATGTAAAATGTATCTGGAGATTGTTGTTTGTGCAATTGAAAGTAATGCATATCCCACTTTTGGTGGCTGGACTGTTCTGGACATACCTGTGAGGTCATTTGGTCCAGGGAATAGTTCAAGTATAATGTTTCCTTATTGTTGTCTGTCTAGATAATCTGCTCATTGTGGGAAGTAGAATATTGAAGTTCCCTACTCTGTGCTGCAATCTACATCTCCCTTTAATTCTATTAACTATTGAATTGTATGTTTAGGTGCTCAGATAGATGCCTGGTGTATTTGCATTTATAATTCTTATATACTCTTAATGAATCAATTAATTTATTATAAGGATCTTCTTTGTGTTATTTAAGTATTTTTGACTTAAAGTTTATTTGAACTGCTATCAGTATAGGTATCTCTGTTCTCTTTTGATTTGTTTGCATAGAACATCTGTTTTCATCTCTTTCCACCTATTCCTACATTTAAGGTAAGATGAATCTCCTGTAAGCAGCATAGGCATGGATCTTATTTGGTTATCCATTCAGCCATTCCATGTCTTTTGATTAAAGATTATAAACTTTTCATATTCAAGGTAACTATTGATATGTAAGGACTTACTACTGCCCTTTTGATAATTGTTTTATGGCTGTTATGTAGATTTTTTTCTTTCTTCCTCTCTTGTTTTCTTCCTTTATGATTAGATGATTTTATGTAGTAGTATGCTTTGAATTTTTTTTTTTTTTTTTGAGATGGAGTCTCGCTCTGTTGCCCAGGCTGGAGTGCGGTGGCATGATCTCGGCTCACTGAAAGCTCTGCCTCCCAGGTTCATGCCATTCTCCTGCCTCAGCCTCCCAAGTAGCTGGGACTACAGATGCACACCACTATGCCCAGCTAATTTTTTGTATTTTTAGTAGAGATGGGGTTTCACTGTGTTAGCCAGGATGGTCTTGATCTCCTGACCTTGTGATCCACCTGCCTTGGCCTCCCAAAGTGCTGGGATTACAGGCGTGAGCCACCACGCTCAGCCTGAATTTTTACTTCTGATATTTTCTTTATTTACTATAGGTTTTTGGTTTTGGTTACCATGAGGCTTACACAAAATATATTGTAGTTATAACAGGCTATGTTGAGCCAACAATAACTTAACTTCAATTACATTGAAAAACTCTGTGCTCTTCTCCTAGCATTTTATGATTTTGATGTCACAGTTTACATCTTTTAATATGAGTATCCCTTAACACAGGTGTCCCCAACCCCTGGGCTGCAGACTGGTACCGGTCTGTGGCCTTTCAGGAACCAAGTTACACAGCAGGAAGTGAGGAGTGGCCAAGCAAGCATTACCACCTGAGCTTCGCCTTCTGTCAGGTCAGCAGTGGCATTAGATTCTCACAGGAGTGTGATCTGCATATGAGAGGGATCTAGGTTGTATGCTCCTTATGAGAATCTAACTAATGCCTGGTGACCTGGCATGGAGGAATTTCATACCAAAACCATCCCCTACCCCCTACCCCCCAGTCCACGGAGAAATTGTCTCCTATGAAACTGGTCCCTGGTGCCAAAAAGGTTGGGGACCACTGCCATAACAAATCATTGTAGCTACTACTATTTCAAAGAGTTTTGTCCTGAAATCTTCATACTAAAGATATAAGAGATTTGCAAGTTACCATTATAGTATTAGAGTATTCTGAATTTCAGTATGTACTTAGTTTCACTAGGGAGATTTTTATTTTCATATATTAATATGCTACCAATGAGTATTGTTTTCTTTCAGCTAAAGGACTGTTCTTTACCTTTTTTTTTTTTTTTTTTAAACAGAGTCGTACTCTTGTGAGATCTTGGCTCACTGCAACCTCCACCTCTGCCTCCTGGGTTCAAGGAATTCTCCTGCCTCAGCCTCCAGAGTAGATGGGATTACAGGCACCCACTAACATGCCAGGCTAATTTTTGTATTTCAGCACCATGTTGGCCAGGCTGGTCTCAAACTCCTGACCTCATTATCCACCCGCCTCACCCTCCCAAAATGCTGGGATTACAGGTGTGAGCCACCATGCTGGGCCAGCATTTCTTTTAAACCAGGTCTAGTGGTGATGAACTTCCACAGTTTAATTTGTCTGGGAAAATTCTTACTTGTTCTTCATTTCAGAAGGACAGATTTGTTGGGTATAGTATTATTGGTTGCCAATTTAAAAAATTATTTCAGTTTATTTAATGTAATTATTCAGTTTCTTTGTTTCTTGACTTTTAGTCTCTGCTGAGAAATCAGAGGATAATCTTATAAAGACTTCTTTGTATGTGATAAGTTTATTTTTTCTGTTGCTTCTTAAAATTCTCGCCTTTGGCAATTGAAAACTGTATTATAAATGCATTGGTAAAAATCACTTTATATTTAATTTATTTAGTTATTTGGGCTTCCCTGAATCTGGTAGGTATAAGTTAATTTCTAGCTCCAGATTTGAAAATTTTCTGCCATTATTTACTTAAAGAAGATTCCTGCCTCTTCCTTTTCTGTGTTCCTCTGGGACACCTGTATTGCATTCAGTGGTTTGCTTGATAGTTTTCTATAACTCCTGTAGGATTTATTTACTCTTTTTGTGCTTTTTGTTTTGTTTCTCTCACAGGGTAATTTCAAATGACCTGATCTTAATCTCACTGACCCTTTCTTCTGGTTAATCAAGTCTACTGTTGAAGTTATTTGAAGAAATTTTTCAGTTTAGTTAATTGTGTCTTTAGCTCCAGAATTTGTGTGTTTTTTTTATGGTTTCTCTCTTTTTTGATCTTATAATTTTGTCTGTGTACATTTTTACTGATTTTATTTATATATGTTTTGATATTCTCTTTTAGCTCACTGAGCATTGAAATATAATTACTTTGAATTTTTTGTCAGACTTTTGTAAATCTCCGTTTTTTAGGGTAACTTACTGGTGCTTTATTTTTATGGTAGTGTCATGTTTCCCTGATTGTTTGTAATCCTTATGGCCATGTGTTGGTGACTGTGCATTTCAAGTAGGCACTTGTTCCAATAAATATAGACTGACTTTGACAGGAAAAGCCCTTCACCAATCATCTTGTCCAGAATTCTGGGCAGGCATCTGGTATGGTCCATGGTAAGCTTGTTGCTGGAGTTCTCAGGCAGGCTCACCCAGTGCTTGGTTCTATAGGGTTGGGCCTGCAGCCTGGGTTCACCAGGATTGACCTGTTGATTGGGTCTACAATGATGGTTCTATAGCCTTTCTCCATGTTGTTGGGCAGGAAGCCTGAATTAAGTAGGCAAGCCTGAATCCTGGGTCCACAGAGGCTGACTTGGCACAGAGGAAGTCTTGAGTCTGTGTCTGCAGTGTCCAGCCAGGTACTGGGATGGGCGTGGTGTCTGTGATGGAACTGGAGCCTGAATGTATAGATTCTAGCCTAGCCCTGGAGAAATCCAAGAGCCAGCATCGATGGCTATAGGCCTGGGTCCTCAGTTTTCAGAGGCTGTCCTAAAGACTGAGTCCACAGGGGTGGTTCCTGAGCCTTGTTCCACAGGGAAAGCGTGTGCAGGAGTCTACTGGTGTGGTTCTGGACTCAGGATACACTGAAACATGTCTTGATCTTGGGACTGGAGCCTGGTGCTCTGGGGACCAGCCTGGGTCCTGGGGCAGTGTAATGCATTGGAGTCCTAGAACCTGGGTCTGCAAGGTCTGGTCTGGAGCATAGGGCTACAGAAGCCAGGCTGGAGGCTGGATGTGTGCATGCTGATCTGGAGGTTAGATTCATGAGGACTGGCTTGGAGCCTGGGGCACAGGACCGGGTTCAGATCTGGGGTCATCCTGAAGGCTGAATGTGTGGGTACAGGCCTGGGTCCTGGGGCTGTGTGGGCTGGCCTGAAACCTGGGTGTGCAAGGGAAATCCTAGAACCTGGGTTTGCAGAGGCTGGACTGGCAGTGGCAACTTTTGAGATAGTCCTGATCTTTGAGTTTACTGGAGCACAGGATTATAGGGGATGGTCTTGAGTATATGCAGGCTCGTATGCTCAGTCTTCCGGTGCTGACCTGAAGTCAAGGGTTTTAGTAACTGGACAGGTGCTGGGTTATACGTGAAGACTGATTCTGAGGAGGCAGCCTGGAGCCTGTATCTGTAGGAGCTAGCCTAGTGCTGGGATTGGCCTGAAACCTGGGACCACAATAGCCATCTTGGTGTTGGGGTAGGGCTGTAGCCTTGGACCATGGTGCCTGCCTGAAGATTGGGGTCCTGCGGGACTTCCTGGCACTGGTTTTACTGTGGTAGGTGCAGTGTTGAAGTCTGAGGCAAAGTTCAATACTCCCTGACCTTCCTTCACATAGGGGATATTTCTGTTCACAGTATATAGCCTGGGAGTAAGAGGAAGGGTGATGTGGGTTGTATAAAACTCTCCTTACTACTCGCTTCAATGTTTTATTCTTATTTCTGTGCTATCCAAGTGTCACAATCTATCACTTGGTTTGATGAGTTCCTGTGAGGGTACTTTATTTACAGGTAGTTTCAAATTGAGGTATTTGTGAAGGGATGAATGTGGAAAGTTTCTATTCTGCCATCTCGTTGACATCACTCCAAGGATTTTTGTTATAATAAACATTGTGAAAATGTCCCACGTAATTGAACTTGAAAAGCAGGCAATTTAATTCCTGTATTCCTGAAAGTTTTCTGTCTACCTAGGCTGGTTCAGAAGTTAAGCAGTTAGTTAATCCTCTGCTAAGTACAAAGTCCTCTCACTCCCTTCCTACCTCTCCCATGCCTCTGCACATCCCGTACTGGAAAATCCCTCCCCTCTGGGGGAAAGTAGCTTGGTCTTGATTTCTTTCTTGAACAAATCCTATACCTTTATATCTTATGTAACTTCCATTTTACTTGATGCTGCTCTTTCATGTTTCTCATGTTGCTATCCAGGTTCATGAACCCCTGGGGATTTGCGAGAATGCAGACTTAGTTTCCAAAGGCGGGTAGACCCTGAGGTTCAACATTTCTAAGAGATTTTCCAAAGATGCTGCTGCTGCCTCACACGTCAGGACCATTTTACGAGGGTGAGCCTGGAAGTCTTTCTTCCACCCACCAACCTGCCATGGATCAGGAAAGGCATGTAAGCCACACTTCAAGAGCAGAGGCCACAAGACCAAGGGAGCCCAAGGCCATGTCTGAGCTCATCCAAGCACATGAGGTGCCTGAGAGGAGAGAGTCATTGCACCTCTGGCCACATGGGTTATTGGCTGTGAGCCCTGAGACAGCAGCTCAGATGTATCACTTGTGCCACCTGGAGCTGGCTCAGGAGTCCATCTACCCAGATCATACTTGTTTGCCCTGCTGAGAATAACTCCATCGAACACCCAGCCCCTTTAATCAAGAACTATAGCAGACAAAGTTTCTTAGCATGCTGATGTTTAATGATCTATACTACATGATTAGGCTCAAGATGTGTGTATTTTCTAAAACGCTGGTCTAAGATCTCAAACACGTGCAAAATAGGATAACAAACAAGTACAAAGCTGCTCAGCCACTGAAGAGTCGTCAGGAGAGAAGTGCTGATGGCCACGGCATGTGGGAGCAGCACATGGCCAGGTCTGTGAGTAGGTTTCACTTAGTGGAATCCCTCCAAGCAGGTCTTGTTCAGGAGGCTGAAGTATGTCCTCCACGGTCTGGTGCTGATGGTGAAGAAGCAGGTGAAAGTCTGAGAGAACAAGCACAGGAGGGGACAATGGGTCAGGGAGGCTCAGGAAGCTCCTGGCTCAAGCTCTGAACAATGGCTTCCTCTCCACATTGCCCTTTCCCAGGTCAAGCAGTGGGAAGACAGGGGCTCTGGCCATCAGGTGCTGCCCCCAAGCCTGAGTCCTGGGCTGTTCTGGAGGTTTGAGCTGAACTGCAGCTCTCTTCTGACCCAGGGGCAGTCGTGCCATGTGTCCCACTCCCTAGCAGTGGCCCTCAGGGGAACCCCGGGCTGTCCTGGTGTGATCCCTGCACCTAAGAGCAGCAGGAGAATGTGTTGTCCCAGTGGAAGCAGTTCCCAGATTTAAGCAATTAGCTACCTATTTGTTAATATTACAGTAAAGGGGTTGATTAAGCGTAGGAAGAGTTTTCCCAGAGCCAGGCTTTACTTGGAGCTTGTCCCCTAGAGCAGGTGCTGCAGCTCAGCTCAGGCCCTGGGAGGAAGGTAGTGGAGCTCCTTCTCAGCCTTTTCTCATAAAAGAGGGGAGTGTTTGTTCCTGTGAGCCGAACTGCAGTGTTTGTTGTCTCTCCTCTAGGTCTAGCCACCCAGCGAGTCTACCAAGCTCTGGGCTGGTACTGGAGGTTGTCTACTCAGAGTCCTGTGATGTGAACTGTCTATGGGTCTTTCAGCTGTGTATACCAGCACCTGTTCTGGTAGAAGTGGTGGGGTGGGGGTACAGTGGACTGTGTGAGGGTTCTTAGATTTGGTGGTTTAATGTTCAATTTTTGTGCTGATAGCCACCTGATGGAAGGGCCATCAGGTGGGGGCAGGGCTAGGCATGTCTGAGCTCAGACTTTCCTTGGGCGGCTCTTGCTGCGGCTGCTGTTGGGGTTGGGGTGAGATTCCCAGGTCACTGAAGTTGTGTATCTAGGAGGATTATGGCTGCCTTTGCTGAGTCACGCAGGTTGTCAGGGAAGTGGGAGAAAGCCGGCAGTCACAGGCCTCACCCAGCTCCCACGCAAACTGAAGGGCTGGTCTCACTCCCACTGTAACCCCCACAACAGCCCCAAGTCTGTTTCTAGGTGGTGGGCAAAATGAGCTTGAGAACTTGCCCCAGGCTACCCATCTCCTGGCTGGGAAGAAAAGGGCTTGGTTTTTCCCCTGCCTGTGGAGTCTACACACAGGATTCGCACCCTTTCCTGAGTTCTGGCCAGGAAGCTTCTCACCCATTCAAATTGTTACACAGTTCAGCTAGAGATTTCCTTCTCCGTGTGGAGTCTTGTTCCCCGCTCCTCTGACAGCCCTCCCAGTGGAACCCTGTGGCACCAGGCAGGAGTGGCCTACTTGGGAGACCCAGCAAGCTCCCAGGGCCTTCCTGTTGCTTCCTCTACCCCTGTATTTCACTCTGTTCTCTAAATTGACTCAGCTCCAGGTAAGGTAGGAAACTTATCCCACAAACAGACCTTCAGTTTCTCCACTGGGGGTATGAGTTCAGGAGAGGAAGGTCTCCGTTTCCCACTTCTGCAGTCGGGGCACTCACAGTAGTTGAGGTGTCTCCTGGGTCCTGCAGGAGCGGTTTGCTTCTTTCAGAGGGTCTGTGGATCCTCTTGGGATTGCTGGATTTTTGTTGCAGTCAATCTGGAGCTAGAATTCGCAATGTGAGCTTCTGCACGCTGCTCTGTTCAAAGCTACAATCTAGTCCTGTCTCCTGTCTGCCATGATGATCCACCACTGATTTTGTTTTAGCTGTTTTAATAAGTTTATTAGGTTTATAAGTAGCAATATGGATAGATCTCAAAATCAGGATTTGGTATTTATTTATTTATTTATTTATTTATTTATTTATTTATTATGCTTTAAGTCCTGGGATACATGTGCAGAACATGCAGGTTTGTAACATAGGTGTACATGTGCCCTGGTGGTTTGCTGCACCCATCAACTTGTCATCTAGGTTTTAAGCCCGACATGCACTAGATATTTGTCCTAATATTCTCCCTCCCCTTGCCCCCCATCCCCCGATTGTCCCTGGTGTGTGATGTTCCCCTCCCTGGGTCCATGTGTTCTCATTGTTCAATTCCCACTTGTGAGTGAGAACACGTGCCACCACCAATTTTTTTAATGTTGAGTTTTGAGAGTTTATTACATATACTAGATACTAATTGTTTGATGGATATACGGTTTGCAAATATTTTCTCCCACTCTGTAGTTTGTCTTTCCATCCCCCTCACATGGACTTTCCCTGAGCAAAAGCTTTTAATTTTAATAAGAAAGAATTTATCAATTTATTTTTTTTATGTGTAATGATTGGAGGTTTAGTTTAAAATGCATTTTCTGTGCATGGTGTTTTCATGTGCATATTAATTTATATTTTATGTCTCTAGAGATCTGCCCTTTTTCATTACTAGTATTTTTATTTCTTTATCTCTTTCTCCTTCCCTCTCTCTCTCTTTCCTCACTCTGCCGAAGAGCATGAGAACAGTGTTGACCAGATACTCATGGCTGAACACTTCCCCGCCACGGTGGAGTTTGTGTCACACGCATTCCACCTGCAGAGCACAGACTCATGTGCCTACAAGCTGGTGCATGTCCTGAGTTCCTGGAGGAAGAAAGTTGGTAGCCACGTCCTGTCCTTCCCAGGCCTCCTTTACTTGCTACCGATAATGACAGGGGTGTGGTGTCTAATTAAGGAGTCTTGGTTTATCATTTGTAGTCTATAACAAGGTAAAATTTGAGGTCTATAGTATAGTAAGGTAAAACAAATAAAATCTAGTTTAGTAATTTTAAGATTTTAGAAAACATTTTACTTTGAAATATCTAAGAAGTTATTCAAATCTAATTAATAGTGCATAAAACATTTTTCTAAATCTTCATCTTTTCTATGACATTATTCAACTGAAGGATGACTTCAAAATAAGGACTACTAAGGAGATGAAGCTACTGAGTTAAAAAAAATTCTGGACTAGAAATGTCCATGAAGAAAGATTGAGAAGTACTTCAAAGACATAAAATAACAACAAATACTTAGAAAAATGGGAAAACTGGAGAGAAAGAGAGAGAGATCTGCAGATTCAGAAGCAATAAGGAACCCCCATCAGTGCTGAGTGGCTGCTGTGTGGTCAGTTCCTCTTCTCTGATTTCCACCTGCGCTGAGCTCGTTAGTGGGTCTGCACTTAATGAACTGAAGGTTCTTTTACACTCTTTCTCAGACCACAGCTTTTAATCCTAAATGTTTTTCGTTTTAATCAAGTCACTACAGAATACAACCAGGAATGCACTGTTTACCTGGGCTGCAGGTATGGACACTGAAAATACTCTCCCAATGGAGCACTTTTGGTTAGGAGGGAGAAGTGGGATTGCTCTTCCTCCTTCAGCACTAAGATCCTGCAAGAAGGGCAGAGGGACTCCAACCCTGCACAGAGCTTAAGCCTCTGGAAAGACTCTGTGCAAGGCCCTGGCTGGTTCTCTGTCCCCTGCTCTCTGGGTGGAACCTTCCACGTGGCTTCCTGAATCTGGCCGTCCCTGGGTCAGTGTGGGGTTTGATAAGAACGTATGAATGAGGAAGGAGGATATGGAATGGAATGAAATAGAATTGAGTGAAAAGAAGAGCAAGAAAAATTTCAAAGTACATTTTGCAATGGGGCAGATGTTATTTCTTGAAGCTGTTGTCCCAGGGGTGTGTGCCTATGTGTAGTGGGAGTGCTGTGTGTCATTCTTCTTGCTGGAGGTCCGGTGGAAGGATTAACAACACGCTGTAGATGAGGCTCCCTCTGTCCCAGAGCTGAGGTTACCCTGAAAACCCTTGGAGAGCCAATACCCTCCCGGGCACGTGGCACCGTCCTCTGGGAATGCAGTTGCAGGATCAGATGCCTGCTGAGAGTGAAGCCGGGTCTCATCGCGGGAGAGTTGGAGGTGAAGCTGGAGACAGAGGATGCATTAACGGGGTCTGACTCAGCCTGTGTCTGCTCCAGGACCCGCCATGCACACCTGCTCTTTGCTCTTAACTCCTTAATCTGGAATAAGGTTCCCCCGATTTTACCACCAGTGAGCTGATGCCAAGCCCATGAGTGAGATCCCTAATGGAGTAGCATGTTTGGGCCTCTCCCTACAGTGACTGCATCTTCACTTTCAGGTATTTAGGTGCAGCAAGAGGGGCGTGTTCACTGTAATCTCTCTGTGTATATTAGATAGAGTCCAAGACCATATTCTCAATGGAGCTACTGCTGGGGAGATCTAGATGTGGGAAATTTGAAGACGACATTGACAACTGCCCTTTTCAAGAAATCCCAGAGCTGAACGATGTAAGACAGGACACCAGCTTCCCTCCTGGACACAGCTGTGGATGCCTCATGGGGTGTGGTGTGGGCACGGGTGCAGCTGACAAAGAGACTTAGAAGAGTGAGCCCGCAGCAGCCTCTACCAGGCTGCCCTGCTCATGCCTTAGTGGGGAGGACAGAGGGGCAGGCAGCCAGGGGTCCACTTGCAGGCTCCTGGCCAGTCTGAGTTTTCTGACTCTGCCCTGTCACGCCACTGCAGCTGCCTGCATGCAGGACACATGGGCTTCACACTGCTCTTGCCCCCCTGGGGTCCCGGTCTCCCAAGCCTGAGTACAGGCTGTTCCCTCTCTGGTCTTCCTCCCCAGTCTTCATCTACCTTCTGAAGAAAGAGCCTGGTGGGGATCCAGTATCACCTCTCTCTGAGTGTGCAGTTCTCAGTCTCCCCCTCCCCCAGTCTAGAGCCTGAGGCAGGTGGAGGCTGAGGAGGGGCCCCACTGCCCTCCCTCCCTCGTCCTGTCCTGGCCCCTGCTGAGCTGCAATGCCTGCTCCAGAGGGCAAGGACAGGGGACAAGGGGAAGCTCAGCTCTGGGGAGAGCCTGCCTAGGACAGGTGGACCCCTCATCAAAGGATTAACTAATAGGTTAAACATTGGCCTACATCTGAGAGCAGCTCTGGGGAGACAGAGTGACTTTTGGTGCTCTCGGGGGTATGAATCACTCAGGCCAGCCTGTGGAGTCCCGGGAGGCCACTGTCTGGGAAGCGGGTCCTAACACGGGTTACCCTGAGTGAAGAGGGAGCCCCAGATCCGGAAGCAGCTAAGAAATGTCCCAGGAGTTGTAGTCCCAGCTACTCGGGAGGCTGAGGCAGGAGAATGGCACGAACCCGGGAGGCGGAGCTTGCAGTGAGCGGAGATCGCGCCACTGTACTCCAGCCTGGGTGACAGAGCGAGACTCCGTCTCAAAAAAAAAAAAAAAAAAAAAAAAAGAAATGTCCCAGGAGTAAGGCTGGATGGCCCTACATGAGGACGAGAGCTGTATCCATCAATTGACAGCTTGGGAAATGTGCAAGGTGGATATTGATCCTTTGCTCAGAGTGGGAGCCACGAGCTTCCTGAGCCCCTGTCCCCAGTGCCTTGCCCATGCTTTCCCTCCCAGACACTCACCTGCTTCTTCACTTTTAGGACCCAGCCCTGGGTAACGCAGTGTGAGCTCCTGTAAAAGAACTGCTCAGAGGTTCCCCTGATTGCTTCTCACCCGCAGGCCCAGGCTCAGGTTGCCCTCACCTCTGTGGACACTGGCATTTCTGCAAAGGTGGCTCTGCGGTAGCCGACCTACTCCATACTTGTTTGTTGTTTTCAATTTACAATTCCTTGGATTAATGACTGGGCATGTAGATGCTGTCAAAGGAAATTCCACACTTCTCCAGGTTCCTCAGGTAGAATACAGGTCATTAAACATCAACATTTCCAGAAGCTTTGTGTGCTAGTGTTCTGGAAGGAGGGGCCTGGGCAGTTGATGGAGTTATTCTCAGCAGGGCAGCCTCCTGGGCTCTCAGGGGTAAGTTTTTCTCCCTTGTTGAGCCGCTTCCAGAGGCACAGCTAAGGTGCATCTGAGCTGTCACTTCAGGGCCCCTTGCAGGCTGCAGAGGGGCAGTGAGGGTGGCCTCCCGGGGCACCGGATGTGCACATGGAGCAGGACAGGGACTCGGGATCCCACACAGCACATGTGACATTGGCACTAATGCTCAGGGTGCATGTATACCTAGTGTGTTAGCTGAGAATAGCCAGCAGCTATGGACACCCTGTCCATATCTCCCAGACCAGGCTTCGGCATGCATTCTCTGTAAAATTAAAGGAGTAACTATTTTGGTCTTTATAGGCTTATAGTCACTTTCCCAACTACCCAGCACTGCCGTTGTTTGTTGAAAGCAGCCATAGGAAATGCATAAACAAATAAGAGCAGTCCTGTGCCAACAACACTTTGTTTACACATGGAGACAAGCAGACCGGGCTGCTTTTGGTCCTCGGGTCATAGTTGCCAACCCCTGACCTAACAGGCCTTCTGAGTGCAGCTGCCGCTGGTATCCCAAGTACCAATACATGGGTAGCTCCCAACTCATGCACCTGCGATGTGCGCAGCTTGACTAGTGGCTTTCTCCACGTAACTGGAGCTCCTCCAGCAGAGCAGGTACACCCCACAGGTGTGGGAAAGGTCAAGTCTGAGAGTCACACTCCTTCTTCAGGAGGGAGGCAGGTGAATGTCCCAGTCTCCCAGCCTCCTGGCACCCGATTCAGAGGTGTGTGCCACATGGTTCTCAGAGCTCCCCAGCAGGATGAACGCCCCCGGCCCCAGAGTAACCCATCGAGAACAGACACCTTGTGTTTCCCTTCTCCATCTCCCTTTCTCACTTGTGCCTCCTGGGATCACCTCCAGATAAACCACCTGCACCCACCAGTCTGCGTTTCAGGGTCCGCCTGAGAGAACCCAACACAAGACCTATGGTGCGTTTGGACCATCATCTTGGCACGTGGACTCCATAGAGTTGCTGGGAGGCTGGCCTCTAGACTGTGGGTGTTCAGGCAAAGCAGAGGAAGACCCAGGCCCGGAGACCTCCCTGCGGCCTGTCAACACTGAGGTGGGCACAGCTGCTGCACTTTGTCCCATCTGGTGGGTGGTTCTCTAGAACCCACACAGCCCTGCCCTGCCTTGCTCCAGACTTGAGCAGATTTTCCTCTGAGACCCTCCCACCACCTCTCCTGTCTGCTCCCACCCTTGGACCTTCTTGTGACCCTGACTCCATCAGCAGAAGGAAGCTCAGAGGAGGCGCTTTATCCACCGTGATTCCAACAAGTGTCCTCCAAACAATCCACCCCACTCATTCCATTCGAGAACCATTTCTGAGGCAGCTCCCAGGACAGGGTCTCATGGGGAATGAGCCCACTGAGGTGATGGGGGTCCTGGCTCAGGACCTTCTGGGAGCACAGCCGTCCCTCATGGAGCAAGGGGAGAGGAGCCCACTCCAAGGCACTGGTCCCTGGGAGGATGCACTAATTCCTGCCTGACTCAGACTACACGTGTGGGTCTTTAATAGTTTTCTATACCTTCTAGAAGGGAATATTCACGAAATATAGGATGTTTCCTGGTTACAAATGTATCTCCAGGGTTCAAAGCAGTGCATGACTTGAACTGCATGCTTGGATTTTGCATGCAGACAGGGCTAGTATTGAGGGCTCTGTTGCTTTGGAAAGATATCTCCAATCTCATGCTTACCATCCATTCCTGCTCCTGCAGTTGACCTCCCGGTCACGTCTCTTTCTGGAATCTCTATAGTGAAGAATCAGGGAATTGCGGCCATGAATGCTATGTATGGTCACAAGGTGGGTCTGTAAGTAAATCCTGTGCCAGAGGCCAAGGCCAGGGACATGCTGGGAACACCTAGTCGGTAGCATCCCTGGGCCTCAGCCCCAGTAAAGAAAAGGGGCACAGACTGTAGCGTAGTGTCACAGATTTCCTCCTTCCCCAGAAATGTGAGTTCTCATCCAGGTCTGCATCCTCCAGGTCCTAGTCTCTCATCCTCTGTCTCTGCATCATTTACGTGGAGATGACAACTTTTCCTTGGCTGCCCTCAAATGGCTACAGCTGAAATAAAATGAAATAGTAGAAGAAAATACTAACTATTAATCTATTCAAAAATGTGTTAGATATGCATTTCCTTATTCTGCACTGCAGCCACTTCCTTGTCTGCTAGGGAGACATCTGGACACTTTCCTCTCGTTTCCCAGTGTGTCAGGGATGAAACATAGCCCTGGGGACGTTATAGGACTGAACAGAAAGTAACAACAATGTGGAAAACTTGGGTAGGGCCTTGCACACTTCCTGTGCCTCTCTTCTCAAGACAGAGCAAAGGCAGATGAGGTGGAGCCTGAGGAGAAGTGGCTATCAGTATATTTTCACAGGGACCACATCCCAGCTGTCGGTGGTTCTGGCCCTGTGTCTTGTGTCTGGATGACTTCCACCAATTCCCAGAAGAGACTCAGAATCTCTGGATAATAACATTAGACACACGAATGGGTAGAATCAAATAGAATTAAAGTTTTACAGTAAATAAAGGTGAAGATCAGTTTGAGGAATAATGTAAGAGCATCTACCTGCACCAAGAACGGAGCAGGTGTGTGGCAGTGGTGGAAAGGGAGCAAGAGGGCTTTGGAATTCTCAGAAAATTACCTGCTTCCTTAACTTCTGGTCCAGCCAAGGTGGAGTGAAGTTCATCAAGAACACAGGAATTCAAAAACCCAATTCTCAAAATCAATCGCAAAAGTATTAAAACAAAAACTCTAGACAAAATAACAGTTCTTTGCTGTTTAAACTTAACAGCAAAGAACAATTCACAAATTGGGTAGCAATCAAAAGTAGAAAATGTTTAGAGCCCTCTGCTCTAGTATCATTAGCAGCACACTTTTGTAAGCTGAACATGGAAGCAAAATATAGAAATTAGCTGATTAGCCAGAGCTAGGCATTCGCTTTGCCTGGGCATGGTGTGGTGGGAGGCGTTTGCCTCATTCGGGGATCATGTACTGGGAGATGTCTAGTTATATAAGCAATTGGCTGGTTTGACTGTTTGTGACTGACTGAGGCTAGGTTTGTCTTTTAAAATGTCAGTTACAAGTAATGCCTCCAAAGTAAGCATCTGTTTGCTTACATAAGAGCTACAGTACAGAGACAACCTCAAGCTAATGGCCTTATTTGCTTTAATAATCATGAGAGGCTGGCCAAAGCTTTGGGCATTAACTCTGCTCTCTGTCATCATTATAACGGACTTAGTTGGTCTCAGTATGGTATTCATAAGATGCCAGGCTGAGTAATTCTTTTTGTTGTTCTTCATGTTTTTGTCATTCTCACTGGGGTGATGTTGTTTGACAAACAGTAGGTGGCTCCACGCAAACATTTAAGACTCAAGAGGACACAGTGAGCCAAGAGGACTAATCTGACCATCAGGAGGGAAATACTGAGACTAAATATGCTCTATAATCAAGGCCACCATGACCCAAATCAATTAAAGTCAAATAAATCAAAGAATGAGCCAAACGAAAAATGGACTTGTTTTAAACAAGTGCCTTATTAGTTGATTTCTTGCAACTGAGCTTCTCCCCAGACGTATTTACCTAAGTGCAGCAGACAGTGACAGCCATCTCACACCCCGCTCCCTGTTCAGCAAAGAGGTATTCCAAAGCAATACTGTGAACTACAACAAGTTTAGCAAGATGATTTGGAGGAGGCTGTGGCATTATAGCCTTTGCAGTAGAATCAGCTGTATGTTTGCAACATATGTCTCATCACCTCATTTATATATATGTCAAGACAGGAAAGGAGTATTCTACCACAAGATGCCAATTTAGGGGGATATATGCCTGCTGGCAAATTCTTTGTTATTCTACAATGCAAATTAAAGGGTGTTGACCAAAGCTTAGTTTGCAGACAGTTAGGGAGTAAGAGTGGTGCTGGTGAAATCCGCAATGCACATGGACCTTTTATTTCTCATTTATCAAAGCCTGGATTTGCTCATTCTTATGGCTGATTATTAAATCTTCTACAGATAAAAATATACCCTGGAGGGGCACAACAGACAGTTCCCTGTGGGGTGCTTTGTGTGTTAGCAGCTACCAGAAGATAAGCATTAGTATTACTCAGCCAAGGCTATTTTATTCAATTATCGCATGGCTGAAGGCTACCCACAGTGAGGGGATTTGGGTTATGAACGTATCTATAAATTGCTGCATAATCTTTCCCTTTGGTTTTTAAATTTCATTTCTGGCAAGACTTCACTGCAAAATCCTCACTAGAGATTCTGTCTACTGTTAGATTTAAACAAGAAATCTGAACATATGAATCTTAAAGTATAATCCACATATGCAATTCCAACATGCATTCACACTAGGGGTATCAGTAAAACTTGTTATAGGGTGAACTAGAGGATCTCTAAAATCATATAGGAATTTAAGTTTGGCATGACCTCTCCAACATTCAGCTATGATTCTTGCTGAAGCTATTGCTTGGGAGATCCTGATCATAGCATTATTCTGCCACTCATAAACAAAAAGAATGCACAGGGAAAAGAGAGAAAGGAACAATTATTTTATGATGACATTAAGAGAAGTCTTGATTCATGATCTTGGGAAAGCTGTCTACGCCTAGAATGTCATCTGCTTCTGGGCAGTTTCACCTTGGAATCGTCAATGGATGTGCAGTTACAAGAGTCTGAAGGGGACCTTTTGAGATGAGAAATGTGGACCCAAGGCTCAAGGCCCTTAAGTTTTGCTGAAGTGTGGATACTGAGAGGAACTTGGTGTGGTCATTTCCAGTGGGGTTTAGGCACAGTCTTTTTCTGGTGTCATTTTTAAAAGACTCAATCTCTGGGTTCTAGATTATGAACAGTCTGGTTGTCATCAGTTGGTGGGTCATGTAAGACTTCTTTTACTTGATGAAAATACACTTTGAAATAATGCAGTAAAATGTATAACGCTGACTCATGTTGGAATTTATAAAATCAGGAGATACATAAGTCTCTATTATTAGGTGCATAGGTCTTCTGGTAACGAGTTCATGAAATATTAATCTGTATTTTCTTGTAGGAGTGGATCTGATTGCCACCAAAACTGATAGGAATACATTTGGCCAAGAAAGTCTTGTTGATTGATTAGCTTTTCCAATTTCAGTCTTAAAATGCCATTTGCCCTTTCTCCTATACAATTAAGTATGATAGAAATAATGCTAATGCCATCGTGCATGTAATACCTTATTTAACTGTGTTATAACTTGTCCAGTGAAATGAGGATTTCTGTTGCTGGAGATTTATTCAGGAATTCCCCATCAAGAAAACACATTTTCTAAAAACCTTTTACCTACTATTATAGTATTAGCCTTCCTGCATGGGAAAGCTTCTATACAACCAGAGAACACACAGATTTTTGTTAGAACATGCTGATATCCCACTGAGAATGGCAATTGAATGAAGTTCAACTGTAAGTGCTCAAATGGTTCAGCTAGTGGTGGAAATATTCCACCTGAGGATTTTTATTATTTGACAGTACTTCTTATAGAATTTAACATATCAAGTAAGCCTAATTAGTTTATCATTATTTGTAAGAAGAGAAAACAAATTCTTTCGAGATGTGACATGGGTCAGCTGGAAACTCCCAAAGTTAGTTTAAGGTCACAAAACTTAATGTAGAATTTGATTTGGGATATAAATTTTTTAAAAAATTTAAAATTTAAAAAAAGAAGCAAGAAAAAATAAAAAAAAATTTGATTTGGGAAAGTGGTCAAAAGTATTAAGGCTTGAATACCTGATTAAATAGGACATGAAGTCACTGTGACAAAATGTTGTTACTCAAGATGGTGATGAATAGATTTTAAAGGCAAACACAGAAAGATACATTGTTACAGTGAAAACCTTGACTCCTTTAACAGAGAGGTTTTGGTTTTCTAAAGTAACTAAAGACTTGACAAAAGACAACATGAAGCATAATAAATTGTTTTGATAAGACAGTCTTTGTTTCCTAGCTAGAATTCTTAAAAGGTTAAAAAACATCTTTCACAATTTCCCATTAGGGCAGTGCAATAATTCAAGATATCCTTGTCTTTTTAACATAGGAGGCCAAATTCTAGTGTTACATCAGCATACTTTTGATATGAATAATCAATTAAACAAATTATAAACAATTGCTTTCAAATCTTATCAAACTTTATCACACATGAAATCTTTCCCAAGATATCTTTCCACAAACCTTCTACAACTTCTTTTCTATCTGCTTTCCCTTTTCTATTGCGGAACAACCTGCCATTCTACTTTAGGTTAAAAAAATACTTTTTTTCTTAAAGAAAAACACTTCCTTTATATCTCATAGCTTCACCTACCAAAAACTTGTCTTACTATTCTTACATACGGAGTTGGTTCTCTTATTATTTCTAGCATTCATTACCCTATTTTAGTTATAACTCTTAACTACTATTAGCTTGAATTTCTAGTGAAAACTAGGGGGTAAGCAACAGTAAATGGCCTGTTTGTTAGTGGTGACAGTGGTATTGTTTTCAGGTATTTTGGATTCTCATCTATTGCACCTTGCAAATGAACAATGTTGCCAAGACTAAAACTTCCCCATGTGAATGCTGTCATCCTAAATTGTCCTTAGCAAGGTTATCTTGTTTGTCCAAAAATATAAAGGTTTGTGGTCCCTAATTATCATACATAAAATTAGCCAGTATTCCAGCAAGAGGAGTGCCAGGCTCCTTTCTTTTGGAGAAATCAATTTTCAGAAAGTACCTACCTGAGGGCTCTAACTGGTCTCAGTTCTGCTATTTATTGAATCCAATCTGATTCTGAATGGAGACTGGCTAAGGAAATGTGCAAATAAAGTTGGAGAGGTCAAAATGCAAGTTTCTGGAGCTCCTATTTGAAAGGAAACTCACCCCCACCTTCCAGCTACAGCAAGAGAGCACCATGGCTCATTTGGTGCCTTTGCTGGGTGGTAGGTTTTCCTAGATGCTGCTGGAGGTTGCCTTAGGGTTCCACATCTGACACCAAATTGTTAAAGAAAAACTTTAAACAAAGTGAATTCAATAGAGTTTATTTGGGCAAAGAAGAATTCATGAACTGGGCAACACTCAAAACTGGAAAAGATTGAGAAAGCTTTTCTCTAGTAGCATAAACAGCAAGGTTTCACAGGCTGAACAAGGTAGCAAAGTAAAGAAATTACCTGATTGGCTTAGCTAGATGTCTACCTTATTTGGGCATGATATAATGATAGGTGCAATGACTTCAACATTTATCTGCAGGCACTTGTAAACTTCCGAGAGACCAGAATGCCCTGAGTGCATGTTAAAACTCAAGTTTGAGCCACCCCACTTCCCAAGACACTGACCAAGTAGGTGTGGGTGGGGCCAGGAAAATCGCATTTCTAACCAGCACCCAGGAAATGGTGATGTTCCCGGTCCTAGGTGTTGGCCTTATTTGGGTATCTTGTGATCAGAGGTCCCTAGTTATATAACTAACTGGCTGGCTGTTTGTGATTGATTGATGCTAGATTTTAATTTGTAAGTCAGTCATGAGAAATGCCTCCAAGTTAAGTTTTGGTTTGCTGATGAAAGAGTTCCAGGTAGAAAAGCAACCTCATGATAATGACCTATTACTTGCTTTAATAGAGGACACTGTAACAATGTTTATTAAAAATTCTTAAGAAATTTTAATAAAAATATTGGGCAATAGTTTAATCTCTGAGCACATTGCCTATAAGAAAGCAATAACCATATATACACAACGATAAATATAAAAGAAGTATTCATCATACCACTTTTCATAACACAAAAAGTTAGAAAAATTTAAACAATTAATTATGGGAACTGACTAATTATAAGCTCCAGCTCTGAGGAGTTGCTGTGCAGAGGGCCAGGTTGTCAGGGCCGGTGCAGCCTCTCGCTTCTCCAGAGGCACCGTCCTGTTGCCTGGGGTCTAGAAACTCTCCTTTTTCTTTACAGTCAGGCATAGTGTTCTGACCCCTTCCCCAATCCAGTGTGCAATGAAGAAATCATTCTCAACCTCACCCCAATGCCGTTTGAGGTGAGATACTTCTCACTTGTGGTTTGGTCTGCATGTATCCGCAATGATGGCTTCTGAACCTGCACCATTCCAAGTGTGGTCTGGGGACTAGGAACAGGTCTGTCCCAGGACAGCTGGTGAGACATGCAAATTCCCTGGCCCTGCCCAGACCTAGTGGTTCAGATTGCTGGGGGATAGGGAGAATAAGAACTTGGGTTTAGGGTATTTAGAACTTGCCTTCAGGGTATTCTAGTCCCTCTGAACTTCACAGGTAACTACAGATACATGCTGAAGGCATCTTCATGGAGAAGAAACTTAAGTCTTGTCCAGAAAGAGTAACTTTATTTAATTTTTAGCTGGAGGATGTGATGGTTTCTTTCTAGAGGTCAGACTGTGGAACATAGGGGTATATCCCACTGGGATGCAAATGCGGAAATTCAACTCTGAATTGGGAGCCCTGAGGTTGGGAAGACTGGGACATAGACCTGCTCACTTCCATGACAGAATGTGCCCCAGATTTGACCTTTTCCACACCTGCAGGGTGCACCTGCTCTGCTGATGGAACTCATTTGCACAGATCAACCCCTGAGCGAAGCTGGGGGAGATACAGGTGCGTGGCTTGGGAGCTGGTAGCATGGTGTGTCTCAGGGGCACCAGGATCCAGAGGAGCTCTTAGCATCAGAGACAGGTAACTATGGCCTCAGACCCAAGCACCTCACTGCCTGTTTGTATAAATAAACACTTATTGGAACACAACCACTCTTATATGTTTGCACATTGGCTATTGCTCCTTTCAAGATATGACAGCAATTTTGAGTAGCTGAGAGACCATCTGCCCACAAAGGCCAGAATAGTTACTCTCTGGCGTCTTCAGAAATTTTTTTGCCAAACCCTGGTTTAGGTGATTTGGGCAAGGTCTTAGTAGCATCTAGTCTGCCCATGCATCTCACACTGCATCCCCTGGGGGTGTGCATTCCTGCAAATCCTGCATTTTCAGGGGATTTCTGCATCCCTGGGGATTTGTGAGAGTGCAGATGCATTTTCCAAAGGTCAGAGGCCCTGAAGTTGGACATTTCTAAGATTCTTCCAGAAGATGCTACTGCCCCAGATGCCAGGACAACTTTATAAGGGTGAAGCTAGAAGTCCTTCCTCTATTCACCAACCTTCCATGGACCAGGAAAGCTGTGTGAGCCTCCCCTCGAGAGCAGAGGCCACACGTGCTGAGTGGGACCCAGAGGCCCTGTCTTGCTCAATCGTGCACATTGGGTGTCCTGCAGGATCACAGACCTTCTAACTCTGGCCACATGGGTCACCATCAGCCATGAGCATGGAGACAGCAGCTCAGACTCATCTTTGTTGTCCCACCTGGATCTGGCTCACGAGGTCCTAAGGGAGGGAGGACCCCACTGACACAGATGCAAATAGGCTGCCTTTCTGAGAGGAACTCCATCAACTGCTCAGCCCTTCCCTCCAGAACATGGCACAGGAAGCTTCTGGAAATGCGGATGTTTAATGACCTATTCTACATGAGGAACCTGGACAATGAGGAGTTTCTAAAATGCCAAGTCATAAAACCTCAGATGCTTGCAAAGTAAGAGAACAAATACGCATGGAGCTGCTCAGCCACTGATGTGCAACTCCTGGGAACAGCTGGTGTCCATGGGGGAGGGGACAGCATGAGGCCAGGCATGTGAGTGGCTTCCACTCAGGAGAGCCCCTCTGAGCAGGTCTTGTTCAGGAGTTCAAAATATGTCTTCCAGGGCATGGTTTCAATAGTGAAGAAGCAGCTGAAGGTCTGAGGGAACAAACAGGAAGAGACAGTAGGGCGGGATTTGGGGAGGTTCCGGAATCCTGTGGAATCTGCCCTTGAAACAGGTTCCATCTCCACCTTGCCCATTCCCGGGCCAGCAATCGAGCCACGTGGCTCTGGCCTTCAGGTCTAGCCTGAGCCTGAGGCCAATCCTGAACTACATCATGATTTGAGGCTCCCTCCTTAGCCAGGGTCACTTGTGCCATGCCTCCTCCTCCAGCCCGTGCCCCTCAGGGAAACCCCAGGCTATCCTGGTGTGATCCCTGCACCCAAGAGCAGCAGGAGAACACTTTGTCCCAGTGAAAGCAGTTCCAAGACTTAGGCAATTAGTTACCTGTTTGTTAATCTTACAATAAGGGGGTTGACTAAGAACGAGAAGTTTTCCCAGAGCCAGGATTCGCTTGGAGCTCATCCCCTAGAGCAGGGTCTGCAGCTCAGCAGGGCCTAGGACCGAGGGCAGTGGGGCTTCTTCTCAGCCTTCACCACTTTTGGGTCTAGGACAGGGTAGGCAAACCCTGAGAAAAGTATCCACAGACATTGTCACCATTGTCTCCAGGCTCTTTCTCTAGAAGGCAGGGAAGAAGTGGGGAGGAAGACCAAAGACAAGGTTCTGAAGGCCATGTGGCCCAGGTGCAGGCAGCTGCAATGGTGTCAGAGGGCAGAGTCAGGAAACTCAGATTGGCCGGGGGCCTGAAAGTGAAGCCCTGGGCTCCCTGCCTCACTGGGCTTCCCACTAAGGCACAAGCAGGGCAGCCTGGTAGAGCCTGCTGTGGGCTCACTTGCCTTTGTCGCTCGGAATGGCTTTGTCAGCTGCTCCTGTGCCCACACCACACCCCATGCAGCATCCACAGTTGTGGACCTGAGGAAAGCTGAGGCACTGTCTTACATTGTTCAGCTCCGGGCTTTCTTGAAAAGGGCAGTTTTCAATGTCATCTTCAAATTTCCAACATACAGTTTGGCGCAGTTGTAGATTCATGGAGAACACCATCTTACCTCGCCACTGTTGGGCAAAAAGAGATTAAAGTGGATGCACCGCCTTCCCGCCCCTAAGTAGCTGCTACTGAAGATGCCATTTGTGCAGGAGAGACCCCAGCACTCTACTGCATTTGAGAGCTTGCCCATGGGCCTGGCATCAGCTCACTGGAGGTAAAACCCAGGGGATCCTCTCTAGACTGAGGAGTTAAGAGCAAAAAGCAGGTGGGCATGGTGGGTCTGGGGAGGATGCAGGCTAAGCCAGACCCCACTAACACATTCTCCACCTCCGCCCACCCCATTTCCCACGGTGAGACTCCAGCTTCACTCTCAGCAGGCATGTGATCTTGCAGCTGCATTCCCAGAGGACAGAGCCACATGTCCAGGAGGGTGTTGGATCTCCGAGAGTTTTCAGGGTAACTTGAGCCCTGGCACAGAGGGAGCCTCATCTGCAGCATGTTGTCAAAACCTTCCAACCGACCTCCAGCGAGAAAAATGACACACAGTGCTCCCACTACACACAGGCACAAACCCTGGGAAAACAGCTTCAAGACACACCGTCTGCCCTACTGCAAAGTGCATGCTGAAGTTCTCCTTGCCCTCCTTCCCACTCCATTCTATTTCATTCCACTGCATAGCCTCCCTCCCACCCATCTATTCTTCCCAGCCCCCAAACTGATGCTGGGATTGCCATATCCAGGAAGCCACGTGGAAGGCTTTTATGACTTACAGTCATTTAGGACTTAGAGACCACAGTAAGGAGCTTAGATTTTATTCTAACGGTATTAAGAATGGAGGCGTACACCGAGGTCTTGGAGAATCAAGCAAAGCACTGGGAAAGCAGAAGCATGAGGCCTGACCAGTCTCAATCTCTGAGACTTCCAAGGTTCCAGCATGACTCTTAGCAGACACCATTACTTGACCAGATGCCCCTTTGAGGGCTGCATCAGGCTTTTAATTCTCCTGAGAGGAGGCAGGAAGTGAGCAAGGAGGAGAATTCCTCTGTACCAGCATTGCAATCCTGAGGATGGCAGAGAAGAATCCACCCCAGGAGGCAGAGAACCAGCCAGGGCCTTGCACAGAGTCTTTCCAGAGCTTAAGCTGTGTGCGGCACTGGAGTCGCTCTGCCCTTCCTTCAGGCTCTTGCTTCCAAAAAAGGAAGAGAAATGCTCCTTCTCTCTCTAAACCAGAAGTGCTCCGTTAGGAGGGCATTTTAACTGTTCATGCCTGAAGCCCAGCTGAACTGTGCATTCCTGACCACGTTAATGATTTCATCAAAAAGGCAAGCATTTTAGGATGAAGGTCCATTGAGGAAGAGTGTAAATCAGCCTTCAGTTCATTAAGTGCAGACAGAGCAAGGAGCCCAGAGAAGGTGGAGATCAGAGAACTGACCTCTCACAGTGGCCTCTCAGGGCTGATGGTGTTCTTTATTGCCCTGAATTCTCACTGTTCTCTCTCTGTCTCTTTCTCTCTCTCTGTCTGTGTGTGTGTGTGTGTGTGTCCTTGCTTTTCCGTTTTCATTTTATGACCTTGCAATATTTCTCAGTCTCTTTGGTTATTTTCTCTTCTTGTCAGCTTCATCTCCTTAGAAGTCCTTATTCTGAAGTCACTCTTCAGTTATACAATGTCATAAAAATCATGAAGATTGAAAAATACATCTTGCATGTGAATAGACATTTACCTAATTAAAATTTTTTTTTAAGTTCAATGTTTTCCAAAACTGAAACTACCGTAATTAGTTATGGACTATCCAACTATGGCCTGCCGATGGTGAATCAAGTCTCCTAGACCAGACACCTTGGTCCCTCACTTAGGGGCAGATGGAGAAGGACAGGCCAGAAGAGGATGTGGTCACCAACCTTTCTGTCCATGCTATCCTCTCTCCATGAACTCAAAACGCGCAACAGCCTGTAGGCATGCTCCTCCTTGCTCTGCACGTTGAAAGTGTTCAAGGCAAACTCCACTGTGGCGAGGAACATAGGATCCTGGACTATTTTATTATTACCACCCATTTCCTCTTCAGAACACCAGGCATAGGTCACCAGGAGCTGGAAGCCCATGAGAAGCAGTGACAGTGCCCAGGGCAGAGCCTTCCTCCTCTGCCGACTCGACATGATGCAGGCTCCAGCAGCCCCTGCCTTTGCTCTTCAGATACCTGGAGTCCACTGGAGCCTTCCAGGTCTCAGGTCTGGCCCTTAAATTCACTTGCTGGGGCAGAAACTCCTCCCTCCAGGCCTCATCTCTGTGGTTACACCCTGTCTCTCCCACACATGGCCTCTCTTCTTCCAAAGCCGTTTAAATCATCTGTTCAGGGGATAGGAATAGCACCCAGGCAGGTGGGTTGGGAAAGACCAGCAATGGGAGAGAGAGTGCCCTGAACATGAGACCCAGCCCCAGCTACCCCAGCACCTCCGCAGGCTAAAGGGGCCCTCCACTGGGTGCCCCAGTGGAGGTCAGAGCCCGGCACAGGAACACAAGTGCGAGAGGTATGAGTGGAAGGTGAGAGCTGGACTCAGCAGTGGGGGTGGGATGGGAGTGGGAGGATGGGTAATAGGCAGGAAAGGATGGAAAGGGATGACAGTGGATGCTAGGATCGTGGGTGAGTAGGCACAGGCCCCAGAGAAAGCGCTGGGCCTCTTGAGAGAGAGGCGGGGAGCCCGGGAGGCCTGGCGCGATGTCCTGCAGGTGTCTGCTCCCCCGAGGGTATCAGGACGGGGGCCCCAGCCTGGGGGTCCTGGGCAGGGGTTGAGGAAACCAAGAGCAGGAGTCCCCAACCCTGTTCTCTGCACCTCCCTGAATGCAGCTTCCCAAGCCAGGGACGCGCTGCCAAGTGCTGGTACTAGGGGCCTGGCTCCTTATGGCTGTCCCTATTCCTCAAAGGTGTTTCCAGGACGGGTGGCCGCTTGCAATTGGAGCAGTGGAGAATCAGAAAGAGGAAGAGGCCCCCAGGGATGACTGAGGTGCGCCCGTTAGGTTGTCACGGGTGCCCTCTTGTGGCCACAGCCGGCACAGCTCAGCGGCACAGTTTGTGGGTGGAGATTCTGAGTTCTCTCCACCAAGACCCTCCTAGCCTCCAACTCCAGCAGCAAATTGGGCTCTGAAAAGACTGAATAATGCACCCTTCCCACACCAGACTTCAGCTTTGTCCCTGTGAAACATGCCTTCGATGTTTATCCGCCGCTCCTTGTACACTTCAGAAGCAACCAGCATCCCCTGAAGTCATGTTAAAAATCAAGTTCCTAGTTTCCCCACCCGAAGATTCTGACCCAGTAGCTGTGAGCAGGGCCAGGGAACCTACATTTCTCACCAGCTTCCAGAGGATGGAGCGTTCCCGGTCTCGAAACCACACTTTGAGTGCTGCAGGCTCAGAATACTTCCTGGGAGGTCCATACAGACCAAACCACAAATAACAAGTAACTCGGCTTGAGGCACATGGAGGTCAGGGGATGAGCATGGTTTTTGTGGGGAACACGGGATGGGGAACAGGCTCAGACAGCATGCCTGGTGATAAAGAGTAAGAATTTGTTTCTAGACCCTGTGTGCAAAGAAGAAGCAACTCAATGTGACCATTCCAGGAAAGCAGCCAGATGTACCAAAAACATCACCCAAGGTGTCTGCATCCTTTCTCTGATGGCGTTGAGTTCGCTGGAACTGCAGCTGAAGCGTAAGTAACGTGGTTTCTTAGCTGGACAGTGATGGTGCACGTGGGGGTAGGAACGGGGTGTCAGTGAGGGTGGAAATGCCTTTGTGGGTTTTGGGATGAGCAGGCCATAAGGTGCTGTGAGAACTAGAATCCTGATGCCTGGAATAGGTTGCGAGTGTCCTGAGAGAGGCCTGCAATGCCCACGGAGGTCACTCTCACCTTGTAAGGTCAGGGGCTGGTGAACTTGGGGCATCCTGCAAATCGCCAGTGAGTCACCGACCATTCTGAGGGCAGATACCCACGTGTACTCCAAAGGGAGTGTCCACACTCGCTCCTACATGAGCGGTAGTTTAGGGTCCTGGGCACCAGCTCTGTCCTCACTGTGCAAAAGGGATGGTGATCCCCACACCCAGATGTGAGACCACGGGTGTGCAGACACCATGGAGTCTAGCAAGTGTGTCTATTTTCTTGTTGAAACCTGGGATGGCCTCCCTTCCCAGGTGGAGAGAGACGGGAATATCAAGACATAGCCAGGTGAAGAGAAGTACATGTGGGCTCCAGGCTGCAGAGCCCCGAAGACGTCAACACGTTGCTGAGGCCAGAGTGAAACCGGAGGGCCCAGAGGGACTGGCTGGTCAGCCCACAGCCGCAGCTCACAGCTCTCTGAGGGGCTATCCCCAGGTCTCAGGTCTGGGAGGCTTTCTCTCCTGAAACCCTTTGTAAGAGTTCTGTCTCACTCAGCTTCTTCCTGGGCACTCGTTGGCCTGTCTGTCTCTGGGGCCACCGGGACTTGTGCGGTGCTCTGTTTGTGTTGCTGGCACCGGCACCGAACACCCATGTGGTCTCATAGGAAGGTCCCAGTAACTCCTCACTGAAATGGACCTGCTTTTCCAGAAACGAGGTCCTGTATTTCTGGGCTCGTTCCTTTGAATGATTAGAGAATGCTGGCAACGACCAGGACCAAGCCACTGGCCCTTTTCTGTGAAGCTGAATGTGAGGTGGCGGACCAGGGGAAGCCCAGTGACTCTTCGGGACACAGGACACTCTCCCCAGCTCCCGCAGACCCTGCAGCTGAGTGCTCTCCCAGGGGTCTGACTCCTGTCCCTCAATGCCCGGCCTACTCAGCCACATGCTCTAAAGGTCCTGTGCGACCTTGCTCACTGTCTCTTTCAAGCCGGACCAGGCTCAGTGGGGCCTGCCAGTTTCCGGATCGCCTGCTGGGCTTCGGGATCACATCCTCAGGACACTCCCTGTTCTCCCTGCTTGGCATTTCCCGAGGAGACTCCCCAGACAAGCCAGCATTTCCAGGGGTTTCCGTGTGCTGGAAAACAAGGCAGCATCCAGGAGATCAAAGGAAGACAGCAGGGGCAGGGAGGAGCCCCGGACTCAGAGCACAGTGGTCCAGTGAGTACTGTCACAGCAGTCATCAAAGGGGCAATTCTGGGCATGGGGGCAGGGGCGGGGGCGGCTGCCAGGGAATTCCAGGGCCCTTTCCACTCCTCCCTCCCCTCGTCCAGTTTTTCCACCTGGGGGGTTCTTCTTAGCTGTCTTCAGCTGACTTTGAGTTTTGATAATCTAACGAATTAATCTCATAGAGACTATGGCAAACTTAAACTGAGAAAGAGAAATTACAATTGAATTAAAAATGACAAAAGGGGAAATAAAAATACAAACATTACCACTAAATATATGAGGCCTAAATCAGGGGTGGCTCATACCATGTGCAAATCGGAAGGCCCTTGGGCTGTTTCTCCTCCCTCCTGTGGGTCCAGCTGGTCCCTCACCCTGGCTGGGTCGGGGGTGCTGCCCTGGGCCTGGGAGCTTTGCTCTGAAGAGGAAGTGCTGCCTCAGTCACCCTCAGCAGTCCTCCTGTTCGCTGGCCTTTGCGGACACACCTGCCTTCCCTCCTCAGTGGGCGTTTGCTAAGCTTCTGCTGTGCTCCCAACGGAATCCTCTCCCATCCAACGCAGCCCAGTGTTTTCTTTCCTAAGTACTTTAGTTTTCAAAAAACTTTAAGTTAATTTAAATTTAAAAGAGTACAAAAATGTCATAATACCACTTCTTTTTTATTTTTAAAAATTTCTATAGAGATGGAGTCTCACTATGTTTCCCAAGCTGGTCTCGAACTGGCCTCAAGTGATCCTCCTGCCTCAGCCTACAATTCCACTTTTACTAAGTGAAATGTAGGTTTCAACATAATAGAAATTCCAAATACCAGTGGCTTAGGTAAACTGGTGTTGCTTTCTCTTTCATGATGCTGACAATGGCTAGAATTCTTACAAGCCTCACTCTTGCTGGGCACTGCCTCCTTGACTCCAGGACCTTGTCCTGATGGACTGTAGTTAATTAAGTCCTTCCTGATTTAACTGGGAATGGTGAAACAGGGTGGAGCTTGTAGGGTCAGGTGCTTGTGATGATAACTAACAGACTGTGGTTAATTGAAGCATTCTCTACTGACTTGATTTTACACTGGGTTGATTCCATTCATTTCCTCTTAAATTGGGGTTGCAACGGGCACCTTTGTCCCGGTTTTCATGTGCACCTGTGTGAGAGCTTCTCTAGGGTAGGCCAGAAAGAAAATTGCAGACGTATGAGATAGTCTCCTTTCAGCTTTATTAGGGACTGCTGTGCTGATGATTTCCTTTTCTTTTTTCTTTTTTGAGACGAGGGGGTGGGGGGGTCCCACTATGTTGCTTAGGCTGGTCTTGAACTCCTGGGCTCAAGTGATCCTCTCGCCTCCGCCTCCCAAAGTGCTAGGATTACAGGCACGAGCCACCACGTGCGGCCTGATTCCTTTCACCATATAGATTTTTCTTAAAAATTGAAGACAGTTTAATGTATCAATGTTTTGTTTAGGGTATGTGCTTTTGTATTTTTCAGTTTAACAATCCTTTCCTATGCTCTTCTATGTTCTCTTTCACCATGTTCTTTCTTTTACTTTTCACACTTAGGTGTGCGGTCCAACCGGAGGCTGAGTGTGTGTGGTGTGAGGTCAGAATCCCAGGGTCGATCCTCTCCCCCACTGCCTGCGTGCACAGCTGGCTTTTCCAGCATTGACGATGGAGCAGCTCATTCTCCACCCTCTGATTCCAACAGCATTTCTATCGTAGTCCCCTTTCCCCAAAAGGCTGGCTGCCTTTGAGTGTCTTTTCTATTGGACTGGCTGTATGAAGGAGGCACAGGCCTGAGCTAAGAAAGTCATTGTTTGATCTTGGCCAGGAAAGGAAGAAAAATTCTTGGGCACATCCCAGGCCTAGGCACACTTCATGGGCCCTGCCTGCTAGAATAGATGGGTCTGTTCCCTGGTTCTAGCCCCGGACTCCCTGCCACAGCCTCCCATCCTCGGGCTGCTGCTCTCTGCTAAGATCCTCTCTTTGGGCATATGGTCTGAGTTTGGATCCCAGCTTTTCGGAAAAGCTTCATGTATTGGCCATGATTATTGATGCTACTGTTATCACAAGCTCCTCACCCTGCAAGCTCACCCTCTTCCTTCATTCTTTGGAAACATGAGATTGGTTCTTGCAAGCAGCTTTTCTTCCTAGGAAGCTGAAATTACCTTTTTGATGCAGACAAGCATTTGTCCTGAAGAGTAAGGGGAGGAACCAGATGTCTATCACTGAGAGGCGGGAGTGCAGAACTGCAGACAGGATAAGTGGGGAGATCTTGACTGATTGCAAGGAAATAGTACCATTATTGGCTCCAATTGTAGAGGTTGGAGTCTTTAGATGACTTGTATGGTTTACAGACTCCACGGAGGGAGGCAAAGCAGTAGCTGAGGAGGTCTTTGGAGTTGGACACACGTGAGTTCAGGTCTCATTTGCACCTTTTGCTAGTTGCATTTCCTGGGGGCCCATTTCTACTTTATGTGAGCTTCTGTTTCCACAACAGTACAATTGAACTCTTGTGGTATCTCCTTCACTGAGCTGTCATAAATATGAATGGGGAGATGTATGGAAGGCACTGGCAGGAGGCCCAGCAGGACCAGGCCCTCCGGAGACAGTGTTTGTGCTGCTCATTCTCATCACCAGTTCTGGGGGGAACATCCCTCACAAACCAGGCTTGTTGATAACAACCTTCTCAGCAGGCAAGTGGCAGAGGAGCTGCGGAGGGACCCAAATGTCCAAGCTCCCACCAGGGGTAGGCAGGCAAAAAAGAGGAGCAGACGATTCCATGGCTCGTCAGCAATTACCAGGTTGTCTGGGACGGTGTCGACAAGGCACGGAAAAGGGATTGCATTTCACTGTTTGGCTTTGAGTTTAGACTTTTGGTCCAAGTTAGGTTGGGATCAGAACTCAAGAGAGTTTCTTCTGGAGAATTAAATATAATGATTGTCTCTTCGAAAGACTCTGACAACCAGACTCACTTTCCCAAGCTTCATTTGAAAGTGTTGAGATGCTTGGGTTCACGTCCTTGTGTTCTGCCTTGCAGCTGGGAAACCTGGTGCACGTCAGCATTCCGAAACCCTCTTTCCTCGCCTGTAGTTTTGGATCAAGTTTAGCTGCGAGATCGTATACAGTGACATTGTGTGACCTCTTACAGTACGATTTGACTGTTTGCTGTTAGAAGACCCACTATCCCCCGTCCTCATTCTAAAGTCAAAACAGCCTCTGGGCTCCTCTTTTTCTCTATTGGGAGCAAGTTTTCTTTTAACATAAAGTCAGGGATATGCGCCAAAGGTAATCATCAGCTGAGGTCCTCAAAACCTTTCATTGCAACCACTCTAATTTCTGTCACAATGGCCCCTTGTCACTGTGAGCCTTTCTGTAGAGGGTATGTGGGGCTGTCCTGCCTCTGACCACTTCATACACACTGATCACAGTGTTCTCAATACTTTTCATTTTGACACTTGGACAATGTTTACCTCTACTTCTTTGAAAACATTCTCTTTAGACTTGGCCAATTTGACAAACGTGTTCTTTCTGCCTTCTTTAGTGGTTGTCCAGGCATGGACAACAGCGGCTTTCTCCTGGAACTGATTCCATTCAGGGTCCTTTTGGATCTCTTGCAATAGTTTTCCTTTGATTCAGCCAAATTTTCCACTTCTTCAATAAGTGTTATTTAGAGATCAACCTCAAATCTCCAACATTGGCACTTATTTTGAAACCTTAAGCAGTTCACCCCATGCCAGAGATAATACTTCCTTTTGGGGGACAAAAACCGATTCAGTCTATTTTCCACCGTCTTTACTTTTCCAGACACATCAGTGATTCTTGACACATTAATATCTACCTTAAGCCTCACCACAATCCATGTGATTTTAGGCTAAGGAATTAGATTTGGGATATGTTTCTCCCACATCCACATACAGTGGTTCAAGACAAAAGATAACCTATATCAATATTTAAATCTAAATGCCAAATATTGGAGGTGGGGTTATATGTGGATGGGTCAATTGCCATCTTCCACATCACAGGCCGGACACATATTCTGTGAAACAGGCAAGTGCAGTTATTGTTGGGTAGGCCTACGGTCTAGAGAAGTTGTAAGGTAAGACTCCAGGAGAACTGGAACATAGCAACCTGCTCCTGAGCCCTGAAACAGAAGCTTGGAGCAGATGGAGACTTGGATTTTTGTCTTAAGCTCATCTGCAATTTCTATCATGTGCAGACAGTACTTTGATAATAATAAAATAATGTTTCTTTTTTATTTTAGCTTTGAAGTCAGAGTCTTTCAGACCCAGAAGGGTGATATGGGTTGGGGGCCAGGGGTAGGAGGATTGGGTGGGGTGAGAGGACTTGCTCCTTAGGGGTGCTCCACCACGGACACTCAGATGAGAAGTGGGTGGGAGGAGAGGAAAGCTCCCAGAAAATCCAGTGGGTCATGTGGGAAGTAATTTGTGGCACTTGTTTTTAGGTTTACCAGATTAAATGGTCTAAGATAATCATGGGGGATATTTCATCCACTGCCACACATTTCAAGAGCTTAAGGCTAGAGTCTTTGAAGTCAAATTCTAGGCTGTAGAATGTGCCTGCTGGGCTCCCCAGCCTGTACCCCATCTCTGTGTTCCCCTCTTTGTTTCAGGATATTTTTCTACAGGGCTTGCACATTCTCATGAGATTGTATTGCTTAGAAAAACTGAATTCAGAGCAATGCTTACTCACCCTGGTTTGCGTACACACACACACATACACCCCCAAAAAGAAAACATAAACAACAAAGACTCCTTGGTGGAACTTCAGAGCACTAGACTCAGCCCTGGGTCAGGTGCGCTCTGCCCCAGAGCCTTTTATGTTTTACTGTGTACTTAGAAGGGTATCAGAGTCCTGGAAGTGTGGCTGGTCTCCATGTTGGCTTGGGTCCTGGAAGAGACGGCCAAAGGCTATCTGCCAACAGAGAGACCATAGAGCCCTACAGGACTCAAGCTTAAATCCTCCAACTACAAATTTTAAATTATTAATACTTCCAATGGACTTGTTTGTGTTTCCTTGCGAGAACCAACAATACTCAAATCTGGCTGCCCATCTAAGCCACTTGGGGAGCTTAATCTGTAGATGTTCATATGAATTCTGAAGCCTTACCTGATGAATTCAATGCCTGCAATGAGGCCTGGGAACCAGATCTTGAACAGCCATGGCGCCTTCTGCAGGCTGGCCTTCGGTAACCACTGGGGGTTGATCCAAAGGTCTTTCTGAGCTCTCCTGACCCAGGATCCTCTGATTCAATGAATGCATCCCTAGCAGGGCAACAAAGAGCAGGGCTTCAGTCCCTTACTGCATGCCCACCTGCCCATCAGTGCATCCTGCCTGCACCTCGCCTCTCCCAAGCTGTGGTTGCTTCTGAGAACTGAAAGCGCTCCTCTCATTAGAAGAGCCCAGCACCGGCCCTGCCTCTCACTGGGACTCCTCTGGATCCCAGCTCAGCAGGATCCTGCAGGAAGATCCTGCAGGGTCTGTTACGTAGGGGTAAATCTGTGCTCCAAACCCTGATGGTTTCCACTAGAAGGCCCTGCCTGTTCCAATCTTGGTGACAGGTAATGACCTTGCCCTTCAGGAAATTGTTTCTGGCATAAAATGAGACTTCCGTGCCTGTGACTACTGAAAAGGATGTGACAGATGCAAGAAATACTCCGAAGGAAAAAGTAATTTAGCTTAATGTAAAGGGTTTTTCGGTGGTAAAATATACATAATAAAAACTTACCATTTTAACAATTTTTAAGTTTATACTTCAGTGGCATTAAGTACATTCACATTGTTGAGCTGCCATCACCAGCATGCATCTAAAGAGCATTTTCATCTTCCCAAACTGAAGCTCTGTCCCATTAAACAATGACTACCATTATCCTTACCCCCAGCCCCTGGAAACCACCATTCTACTTTCTGTCACTATGAATTTGACTATTCGAGTTACCTCATATACATGAAATCAGACAGTGTTTTTTTTTTTGTTTTTTTTTTTTTGTGACTGGCATATTTCACTTAGCATAATGTCTTCAAGGTCCATTAATGTTGCAGCAAATGTCAGGATTTCCTTCCTTTATAAGGCTGAATAATATTCTGTTGTATGTGTATAGTACATTCTGTAAATCCACTCATCATCCATCAATAAACTCTTGGGTTGGTTCCACCTTTTGGCTGTGGACATGGATGTGCAAATATTATGTTTGAGTCCCTGCTTTCACTTCTTTTGGGTATATATCCAGAAGTAGAATTTGAATCAAATGGTAATTCTATTTTTATTTTTGTTATACTTTAAGTTCTAGGGTACATGTGCACAACATTCAGATTTGTTACATATGTATACATGTGCCATGTTGGTTTGCTGCACCCATCAAGTCGATATTTACATTAGGTATTTCTCCTAATGTTATCCCTCCCCCACTCCCCCACCCTCTGACAGACCCCCGTGTGTGATGTTCCCTTCCGTGTCCATGTGTTCTCATTGTTCAACTCCCACCTATGAGTGAAAACAGACGGTGTTTGGTTTTCTGTCCTTGGGATAGTTTGCTGAGAATAATGGTTTCCAGCTTCATCCATGTCCCTACAAAGGACATGAACTCATCCATTTTTATGGCTGCATAGTATTCCATGGTGTATGTTTGCCACATTTCCTTAATCCAGTCTATCATTGGTGGACATTTGAGTTGGTTCCAAGTCTTTGCTATTGTGAATAGTGCCACAATAAACATATGTGTCCATGTGCCTTTAGAGTAGCATGATTTATAATCCTTTGGGTATGTACCCAGTAATGGGATCACTGGGTCAAATGGTATTTCTAGTTCTGGATCCTTGAGGAGTTACCACACTGTCTTCCACAATGGTTGAACTGATTTACACCCCCACTAATAGTGTAAAAGTATTCCTATTTATCCACATCCTCTCCAGCATCTCTTGTTTCTTTTTTCATGATTGCCATTCTAACTGGTGTGAGATGGTATCTCATTATGGTTTTGATTTGCCTTTCTCTGATGACCAGTGAAGATGAGCATTTTCTCATGTGTCTGTTGGATGCATAAATGTCTTCTTTTGAGAAGTGTCTGTTCATATCCTTTGCCCACTTTTTGATGGAGTTCTGTGTTTTTTTCTTGTAAATTTGTTTATGTTCTTTGTAGATTCTGGACATTAGCCCTTCGTCAGATGGGTAGATTGCAAGACTTTTCTCCCATTCTGTAGGTTGCCTGTTCACTCTGATGATAGTTGGGTTTTTTTTTTTTTTTGGTTTTTTGTTTGTTTGTTTGTTTGTTTGTTTACTGTGCAGAAGCTCTTTAGTTTAATTAGATCCCATTTGTCTATTTTGGCTTTTGTTGCCATTGCTTTTGGTGTTTTAGTCATGAAGTCTTTGCCCATGACTATGTCCTGAATGGTATTGCCTAGGTTTTCTTCTAGGATTTTGATCGTTTTAGGTCTTACATTTAAGTCTTTAATCCATCTTGAGTTAATTTTTGTATAAGGTGTAAGGAAGGGATCCAGTTTCAGCCTTCTACATATGGCTAGCCAGTTTTCCCAGCAACATTTATTAAATAGGGAATCCTTTCCCCATTGTTTAGTTTTGTCAGGTTTGTCAAAGATCAGATGGCTGTAGATGTGTGGTGTTATTTTGTGAGGCCTCTGTTCTGTTCCCTTGGTCTATATATCTGTTTTGATACCAGTACCATACTGTTTTGGATACTGTAGCCTTGTAATATAGTTTGACAACAGGTAATACAATGCCTCCAGCTTTGTTCTTTTGGCTTAGGATTGTCTTGGCAATGCGGGCCGTTTTTTGGTTCCATATAAACTTTAAAGTAGTTTTTTCCAATTCTGTGAAGAAAGTCATTGGTAGCTTGATGGGGATGGCATTGAATCTATAAATTGCCTTGGGCACTATGGCCATTTTCACGATATTGATTCTTCCTACCCACGAGCGTGGAATGTTCTTTCATTTGTTTGTGTCCTCTTTTATTTCACTGAGCAGTGGTTTGTAGTTCTCCCTGAAGAGGTCCTTCAAATCCCTTGTAAGTTGGATTCCTAGGTATTTTATTCTTTTTGCAGCAATTGTGAATGGGCAGTCACTCATGATTTGGCTCTCTGTTTGTCTGTTATTGGTGTATGGGAATGCTTGTGATTTTTGCACATTGACTTTGTATCCTGAGACTTTGCTGAAGTTGCTTATCAGCTTAAGGAGATTTTGGGCTGAGATGATGGGGTTTTCTAAATATACCATCATGTCATCTGCAAACAGGGCAATTTGACTTCCTCATTTCCTAATTGAATACCCTTTATTTCTTTCTCTTGCCTGATTGCCCTGGCCAGAACTTCCAACACTATGTTGAATAGGAGTGGAGAGAGAAGGCATCCTTGTCTTGTGCCAGTTTTCAAAGGGAATGCTTCCAATTTTTGCCCATTCAGTGTGATACTGGCTGTGGGTTTGTCATAAATAGCTCTTATTATTTTGAGATATGTTCCATCAATACCGAATTTATTGAGAGTTTTTAGCATGAAAGGCTATTGAATTTTGTTGAAGGCCTTTTCTGCGTCTATTGAGATAATTATGTGGTTTTTGTCTTTTGTTCTGTCTATGTGATGGATTATGTTTATTTGCATACATTGAACCAGCCTTGCATCCCAGGGATGAAGCCAACTTAAACGTGGTGGAAAAGTTTTTTGATGTGCTGCTGGATTTGGCTTGCCAGTATTTTATTGAGGATTTTTGCATCGATGTTCGTCAGGGATATTGGTCTAAAATTCTCTTTTTTTGCTGTGTCTCTGCCAGGCTTTGGTATCAGGATGATGCTGGACTCATAAAATGAGTGAGGGAGGAGTCCCTTTTTTTCTATTCATTGGAATAGTTTCAGAAGGAATGGTACCAGCTCCTCTTTGTACCTCTGGTAGAATTCAGCTGTGAATCTGTCTTGTCCTGGACTTTTTTTGGTTGTTAGGCTATTAATTATTTCCTCAATTTCAGAGCCTGTTATTGGTCTACTCAGGGATTCAACTTCTTCCTGGTTTAGTCTTGGGAGGGTGTATGTGTCCAGGAATTTATTCATTTCTTCTAGATTTTAGAGTTGATTTGCGTAGAGGTGTTTGTAGTATTCTCTGGTAGTAGTTTGTATTTTTGTGGGATCGGTGGTGACAATCCTTTACCATTTTTTACTGCATCTATTTGATTTTCTCTCTTTTCTTCTTTATTAGTCTTGCCAGCAGTCTAACAGTTTTGTTGATCTTTTCAAAAAAATCAGCTCCTAGATTCATTGATTTTTTGAAGGGTTTTTTGTGTCTCTATCTTCTTCAGTTCTGCTCTGATCTTAGTTATTTCTTGCTTTCTGCTACCTTTTTGAATTTGTTCGCTTTTGTACTTTTGCAAATTTGTTCGCGGATGCCCCTCCCCCAGCGAGGCTGCTGCCTTGCAGTTCAATCTTGGACTGCTATGCCAGCAGTAAGCAAGGCTCCGTGGCACGGGACCCACTGAGCCAGGCACGGGATATTATCTCTGGGTGTGCCATTTGCTAAGACCATTGGAAAAGTGCAGTATTTGGGTAACAGTGTCCCAATTTTCCAAGTACAGTCTGTCAAAGCTTCCCTTGGCTAGGAAAGGGAAATCCCCCAACCTCTTGTGTTTCCCAGGTGAGGCTATGCCCTGCCCTGCTTCAGCTTGCCCTCCATGCACTGCACCCACTGTCCAACCAGTCCCAATGAGATGAACCAGGTACCTTAGTTGGAAATGCAAAAATCACCTGTCTTCTGTGTTGATCACGCTGGGAGCTGCAGACAGGTGCTGTTCCTATTCAGCCATTTTGGAATGGCCACCCATATTTAGAACTTTCCAAGGCAACCTGGAAAGGGTGGTTTCACCAGATCCCATGATGAATGAGAAGGGGCAAGTTAAACACAGCTCCTGACTCCTAGCTTCAGTACCTTCCTCTGGGATACCTCATCTCTGTCCAGATATTAGGGGAAGACTAATTTTACTCAAACAACAGTCTTTTAAAAATACATTTTCTGAAATTGGACTGCTCCAACCCATGTCTGCCTCCTGGATTCCATGCAGGGAATGGAGGTGGACGCAAGAAGCCCCACAATGCACCAGGCCTAGCTCCCTAACTCTGTGAGGCCCCGCCCACTCTGACTCTGAGTTTGGCCATGTGACCTGCTTTGGACAGTGAGACTTAAGAAGGTGGGAGTCTGACTGGGGCCAGGTCACACCTGGGCGCGGGGCTCCTAGAATGATCTTAGAACTAGTCTTCATGTAAAAGTATCCTCGCACCTTCTTTTAAGATGAAAGACCGCCTGGAAAGAAATGCCCACTGTTGCAACTGAGCACATTTCCAGCCTACCCCACCTGAATGCAGCCCCTTAGTGAACCCAACAAGACCAGCGGAAGAGCCGCAGATAGCTCCAGAGTCATGAGAATCCACACATCATGTTGCTTTCAGCCAGGAAGATCCGGGGTGGCTTCTGATGCAGCAACAGGTAACTGGTGTGTACAGGATGCTCTGAACAACCCTCCGAGCAGAGGCCCACAGTCCACCCCATGTGGGGTCCAGAAAGGGGGAAATTCCTCCTCCATAGACTGTGGTTTCTGCTGGTGTCTGCAACAGCCATGGGATATGTGGAGTGCAGCCCTATCTTTCCGAATACAGCCTACATTTCATGCTCTCCATCTGCCTTCTCACCAGTTTCCATCCTCTTTTCATAGCACTAGAACTATCAAACCCATCAAGCTGCCCCCAGAGGAACAGCCTTTCAAAAGATCTTAAATAGGTCTGGGACCAGGTGCACTCAGGATTGCAAAGAAATTTGCGGAGGCAGAACAGTCCAAACTCTCACCCCAAAGGCCAAGCCAGAGCTCACCTGCCTGCAGGATGCACCAGGGAGGGCAGGGACAGGTAGGGAGAAGTTTAGATGCCAAGTACTCTTCTGAGCTTCAATTTAAGGACACTTGGAAGCCATGGAGGGCTGTGAGCCAAGGATCACAATCTGATTTGTGGCAATGAGTAGAACAGCACAGGAGTGGAGGCATAGAGTACAGTGAAGATTCCTCAAAGATTGGACAGTCACAAGACAGCCGTGAGCGTTCTCATAGCTGTGGCAGTGTGGAGGACACACTGGAAATACAGGTAACAGAATGTCACAGGACTTCAGTTTTTATTGGTTAGTGAACAATGAGAAATAAGCAGGAAACACGATGGATGGATACATAGATGGATAGATTAAATAGATCTGATAGGTAAATAGATAGATTCCACTTGTAAACCAAGAGTATCTGAGACAGGTCTCCATCAATTTAGAATGTTTATTTTTCCAAGGTTAAGGACACTCCCATGACACAGCCTCAGGAAGCCCTGATTACATGCATCCAAGGTGTTCGGGTTACAGCTTGTTTTATACATTTTAGATAGTCATGAGACATCAATCAGCATATATTAGATATACATTGGTTCGGTCTGGAAAGGCAGGAGAACTGGAAGTTGGGAGGGGGCATCCAGGTCATAGGTAGATAAAAGACAAATGGTTTCATTCTTTTGAGTTTCTGATTAACCTTTAACTGAATAAGTGATTTACAATATTTAGTGAAACAACAGGGCAAAGGAAGCAATCAGATAATGCATTTATCTCACGATCTCATGTGAGCAGAGGGATGACTTTGAGTTCTGTCCGTCCTTTCTCCACAAGGAATTTGCTTGTGGGCAAATTGTGAGGGAGGATGTAGTTTTTAAATCTTTGTAGCTACCTTATTTGGGAATAGAATGAGAGTCACGTATGCCCGATGCAGTTCCCAGCTTGACTTTTCCTTTTGGCTGAATGATTTAGGGGTCCTGAGATTTATTTTCCTTTTACACCTAGATAGCCAGATTACTTAGGAGGTTAGATTAATTGGCAGATTGATAGCTAGAAATATAGATATGCCAGGCACTGGAGCAAGCTCTTGACAAGCATTTCATTAGATTTCCCTGACACCCCTATGAGTCAGTGCGGTACATTATTGGGGCATATTAGATTATTCTTCTAAATACTCACTCCCTGTCCTCCACCCTCCGTGGCAGAGTGTACTTCCCGACCACTTCCCTTTGAGCTGGCCGTGTGACTTGCTTTAGCCAAGGGAGAGTTGCAGGTGTGAAGTAACCAGAAGCTTGAAATACTTTCGTGCAATTCAGCTTGCCTTCTTGTGCACTGCTCTTGGCATATGAGAATATGAAAAATGTCAGCCGTTGGTCCCTGGAGAAGGATGACAGACGTGGACCAGAGCCAGTCCAGACAATCCCATCCCAGGTCAGTGACTCCCAGCTGGACTGCAGATGTGAGCAAAATAACTGGTCAATGCCATAGGCCAATGAGGTCATGCAGCACCTTACTACACAGCCCATTGTCATAATAACTCATGGATACTGGGAATCATGGTATTCCTGTTTTTAAAATGGCAAGACTGAAGCACTGGGAGATTTAATAACTTGCTGGTGGTCACAACTACATCTCTGGGCAGAACCATGGAGAATAGCATGGCTATTAACTAAACTGGGGATACATGATGGGAGGCAGGGGTGTGGGCCAAAATGATTGTAACACTGGACATGCTGAATTGTTGGAGCCTGCAGGAAGTCCAGTGATGACATTATGGGCAAGAGGATGTGCAGCTTCACTGCTTGAAGCCTGAGCTGGGTAGAGATGATTCAAGACTATTGCAATAGGTGTAAAGACTCTCACAATGAGATGGAGAATGAGCTCAACTCTCAATACAAGGTGAAGTGGGATTTACAGCCAAGGATCAGGGTGGTGGGGTTAATAGATGGGAATTACTAAGCAGAAACAACAAAGGTAGGAGTTTCTGGATAAACTGACCTAACAATATTGTTGCTAAAGGCAGGACAAAGCCTTAGACATCAAAGTTAAGGAATGAAGAACTTGATCAGATGTTGAGAGTGATCAGATACCAAGGGTGGGGGGATTCTTTCTAAACTGACTTAGCAGGATTCTTTCCTAAAACTGGGCAATGCAGCCCTCGCAAGAACAGGAGGTAGGGGCTGGGGACTAGGGTTGAGGACTAGGGGAGAAGAAGGCTCAGAGGAGCCTAACTAAGGTTTGGTCAAGGTGAGTCTTGTCGCTGGATCCAGCTCCTCTGTGACAGGTAGGAGAGGGCAGGCAGGGTCACAGGAGGGGCAGGGCTGTCCTGATGGCCTCTGGCCCCAGCTCCAGCACTCAGTGATTGAGTTTAGCAGGATTCCAAGCAGGAACAGGAACCACTCTCCACCGTCACTGCACTTTGCTAAAGGAATTGATGTTTAAGGTTACACAAACAGTGACAGGGAAGTGCCAACAGTGACCCAAACAGGATAAGAAAGTCTGACCACTCAGCGATGTCAAGGAGATTACTCACCTCCTCAGAGTCATCTGTTTTCCTCGTGTCCAGGCCTCTGCAGGCTGCAGCCCAGGGAGTCAGACGGATCCCTGCCTTCAGCAGCCAGCCGCCCGAGATCCTGGAGGCCGCCTCTACTCCCCTCCCTTCCTATCTAGTTCTTCAGTCACTGAATCTGCACTGACAAATACTCTTTTTGAAAAATAAATGTTAACTTGCATTCCAAAACCACGAATACTGTTCACCTACTGGTGCCTGAGAGGAAGGATTCTCTTTCTCTCCATGGAGTGCAAAACAATAGGACCTCAGGCACTGGGCTCTGCCCTGTCGCCTTTTCTTGCGGGAGCTACCAGCTGGCTTCCCCATGAGTATCACAGCTTCCTAATGATGTGGAAGAGCCAAATGTGTTACCGACATTGGCTCACAGTTTAGAACATCCATGTGTCCGCCATGTTTGAGGAGAGGGAGAAAAGAAGGAGCGATGGAGTGTGAACGAGACGAGCTTGACCCCAGAGAATTCCAGGCACTCCATAAAGGGGGCTCCTGGGCTTCCCATTTGAGAAGCCACCAAATCCTGTGGCTGCTCAGTCTCAGCTCCTACCATAGGCCAAAGTGTTAGTTGCTCAAAACCCAGATGTGCAGAATTTTAACTCTTGGTCAGCTTGTCCTCACCACTTGCACCTTTAGGTGATGCTTTCTGCGCTTGGTCGTTTGTTTATTATAGTATTTTTTAGTGTTCACTTATTACTGGTCATTTATTACAGAGAACCTCTGCCACTCACCTAATTTCTCATCCTGCTTATTCAGATGATCGGATCAGTAGTCACCCACGCAGCCTAGGCGAACACAGCTTTCTCTTTCGTCACGTGGCAGAAGGAAAACATGCCCTCCCCGGGCAGCTGGACTCCTCCAGGTTACATGGGAGCTGGAGGCCCCAGGCTTGTTCCTCAGTCCATGGTTGCTATCTGGCCCCCTCCTAGTGTGTCCTTAAAACTGTGGACTATAGAAATCAGGGAACAAAGTGTTCTGTCATTGTTTTGAGATGGGGGTTTCACTGTTTCACAGGCTGGAATGGAACTCCTGGACTCAAGGAATCTTCCTGACTCACCCTCCTAATTAGCTAGGATTACAGGTGCACCACCACACCTGGCTACTCCATCATTTTCAAACGTGTTGATGCATCGTTGCTGAAGTCTGCTCATCTCTGCTGGTCTGAACTCCCAGACACTATGCTTTACAAAGTAGCCTCTTTCTCCAGATGCACGACAGACACAACATTTGCCTACGGTCATCAAACATCTGGAGCAGCTGGCCAGCTACCCTAACCTGCCACTTCCTATCACTCCTTACTGGACATCGCACTTGTACCTACTCCTAACAGAAGGATTTGGACAAGAGTAACTTCTGAGAACTTGCACCGTGAATGGGCAAGAACTTATTTTCAATGTTTGTCCTTCTCTGCCTGTTGCACATCTTGTAAAATTGGACTATCGCTCTTTAGAGAGTTATCTGAGTGTAAGTAAATTAATGTTCTCATTTAGATTTATCTCCCAGTGATTTCTACTCAACATTTCCAGAAATCAGGTCTGCAAATGACTAGTCAAAACCTTGCTTAATATGAGATTTTAACACAACAAAAAAAAAAAGAGCAACCTACACTGGTATCTTTCCTACTGGGATTAGAGAGGTTGCTGCATCAGGACAGCTGACCTTCCGGGCAGTGCCGGCCAGTATCCTGACAGATGACCACTGGTGGTGTCATCACATATGGGGCACAGGTCAGCACTCTGGCCTCCCTCCCTCACACTCCACCCACCAGCACATTCTCGCTATTTGGGTTACCTGCATCTCTCTTCCACTGATTTAAAAAAAAAAAAATACAGGATTGCTTGACCTTCAGCTTACCCTCTGCACAGCATGTCTTCCTGAGTCTGGACTCCCAGCTCTCCCGGGAAAGTGGGAGCCACAGAGGAGAACTAACTCCTACCCTTTGGAGATGACCATTCTGCTCACAAGCACCTGGTCAGGGGCTGCCCTCTCTTTCCCTCTCTGAGAATCTCTCCCCATGTCCTGTCTAACTAGGAGGCATATGTGCAGCCCTGTTTGAAGACCTTCCCTCCCTCACCCAGCAGTAACCACCATCCCTGGGCCACCTGCTGTATCTGCTGGGCTGCATGGCTTTTCTGATGCTGGACTCACAGTGGGGTGAGATGGTCACTGGGCCTTGGGTAACAAGGTCCCCTGTCCTAATACTGAACATGAGCACCCAAGAGTAATACTGTTCCCACTGTCGGGTTCCTGCTGATCCAGCCCCAGCCATGGTTGAGCCCCAGGATCACAGCAGGTCTGGGCTGATCCTGGCCAACCCTCACCTCGACCACTCCCAGGAGAGTCCTCTGGGTGCCCTGCAAAGGCCCAGGGTTTCCTGGTGTTTCTGGCCAAGCTGCCACCTCACCATAAGGGCATTTGCCACAGGGTCACCTTCAGGCGTGGAGGGTGGGGTTGAGAGAACAAAGGGAACAGCTGTCTGTTCAGAGCCTCCTTCCACCCTCCCCACTCCTGGAGTCACTTTCCAGCCCAGGCCCGCAGCATCCCGAGCTGGGGACTTTGTCACCCCACAGGGCACCCAACTGATCAGGTCCTCTCAGTCTGGGGAGAAGGAGAACTCACAATCCTGGCAATGAAGTAACTCGGGGGCCACTGGAAAGCCACACTGAGCAAAGGGGATGTCTGGGGCAAGGCAGATCTCACATGTCTGGACAAAGTGGTAACACAGGTGTATGCATTTATGAAATCCTCCATGTGGAGCACATACTATTAGGCATTTTATTGTATGTAAATTCTACCTCCTTCAAGGCAATTTTTAAAATATCAGGTGAGTCTTCCAAGCAGTGCGCAGAGGAAAGGAGCCTGAAGCATGGCTCCCTAGGAGAGAAGCAAGAGAGGCCCGTGGACTCCCACATTCACCCTGCGCCTGCTGCTCCCTCTCCTAACACCCCCACTGCTTGCCAGGGGTCTCTGTGTACCTTCCACCCGGCCCCACCGACAGTTACCATGAGACTCCAGGTCGTTCCCTTCCCTGCTCACACCCCCTCCAGGAGCTTCCTTTCCCTGGAGCAGGCATGCCCAACCCCACCTCAGGGCCTTTGCACTGGCTGTTCCACACTGCCTGGGGCTTCTCAACCTCTCCAGTCTCGTAGAGACCTCCCTGACGAGGGTCCACTGGTCTCTCTCTAGCCCCTGTAATATTTCACTTTCAACAAAGTGAGTATAACTCCCTGATCCTAATTGTTGATCATAACCTACCATCCCCTACACATACTGTGTAGGAATGGACTGTGCAGTTCCATAGCCACCAGCCACATGTGCCACCAGACACTTGAAACGGGGCCAGTCCAAAGTGACTCCTGGGCTAAGTGTAAAAAATACACAGGGAATTTCAAAGATTTACAAAACAAAACAAAAAAAAACCACATAAACTATCTCATTAATAATTGTTCCCATTAGCTGAAATAATCTTGTGGCTATATTAGGTTAAGTAAATATTTTAAACATTACTTTCACCCATTTATTCTTATCTTTTAAAATGCATCTACGAGAAATTTTCAGTTGTTCCTGGGTTCATGTCACATCTCTGTTGGGCAGCAGCTCTGCAGCGTCACCTCTATGGCTCATCATCCAGGTTCCGTCTTCAAGCCCTAGACCTCCTGGCACAGGGAGTAACTGGTGACAGGTTGGTTTACTGAATAATGAGTTATGAAAAGAGAACCCAGTGACCTTTTCCAAACAGGTTAATTCCCTTACATTTGGCAAAGAAATTCTCCATAGTAGGGTGTGGACAGGGTCTTCTGGAACCTTCTGAAATAACCTCCCTGCTCCAGAGATTCAGAAACTGTGACCAAGGGCTCCTGGATGCCCCCAATATCTGAAGACCCCAAAGGTCAAACCCTGTATTTTCCCCTTTTCTGAGTAAACAGGAGGTCACATTGCTTTCACAGAGCAGTGTCAAAGGAGCAGTGTCACCTCTGTGGAGACCCGGGCGACTCAAGCTTGGGAGCACCAGGGAAGAGAGGCATGGCTCGGGGAGGCTATAGTGAGGACAGGAGTGGGGAGGAGGGAGATATGGAAGAGGAGGCCTGGGAGGGGCACGGGGAACTTAGGCAGGGTGGGAGCTTGTGGTGGTGGGGGAGTGAAAAGAGAGATGGAGAAAGAGGGGATGGGCAGAGAGAGGAGGAGGAGTCAGGGGCGTGGCATGGAGGGGGTGGGGCTGGGCTGCCAAAGCAGGATAAATGCATAGCTGCCTGCTGGTCTGGGCTCCCCACCTCAGGCTGTCACCTCTCCTGCAGCTCCAGCTCTGTGCTCTGCCTCTGAGGAGCCCATGGCCCAGCCCCTGTGTACCCTGCTGCTCCTGCTGGCCGCCCTGGCTAGGGCCCAGGCCTGGAGCCCCGAGGAGGAGGATAGGGTGATCCCAGGTGGCATCTATGACGCAGACCTCAATGATGAGTGGGTACAGCGTGCCCTTCACTTCGCCATCAGCGAGTACAACAAGGCCACCGAAGATGAGTACTACAGACGCCCACTGCGGGTGCTGCGAGCCAGAGAGCAGGTGGGTGCTGCCACCGCCCGAGAGGTCCTGAGTTCCAGCCTGGTTTGTCGTGCAACTCCCAAGAGCATTCCCAGCAAATCAACATTGACACATTCATGATCTAATGCTCAGACTCTTTCAGCTTTCCCTGACTCTCCCCTGATGGCCTTCATGCCCTAGGACGCTCCCCGGCCATGCCCTGCAGCCACTGTCTGTCCCCTCAGCCTCCTTTAACCTGCAGGAGCCGCTGTGTCTGTGCCACGACCGTGCCATTTCCCAGGGTCCAGCAGGTGTGGGTGGAGACTGTGCTGACTCTGGGTGGGCTTGATGCTGCTCAGGATGAGACCCAGGCCATGAGACTTATCCTTTTCCCTGAGTCCTGTCGGCAGGGGCCACATGGGAACCTGGCTCCCTGTTCTGCAGAGCCCTGCTTCCCTCCCCAAGTCACGCCCCTGGGCACAGCCCCTTAGGGCTAGCAGCCTTCACCCTCGGTTTGGCTGGCCACCCCCTACAGCCCAGGGCAGCTGAGTCCCTGCTGGGGTGGAGCATGCCTGAGCCTGCCTCTACGAGCTGATGCAGAGTTAGACCTCAGCCAGATGAGGACACCAGTCACCCAGCAGAGCATTGGATGGGGTCAGGTCAGGAGGGAGCTTCGAAGGGCTACTGGGCCCAGCTTGACGTGCATCCCATGGCAGAGCAGCAAATAGTGACACAGGCTTTGGAGCTCCTCCATCTCCTCTTAGAAATTCAAAGGAATCCAGACCAGCCTCATTTCTCCTCCTGCAGCTGTCAGCTGGGGCCCTCACCCTGCACACAAGGTGCACTTCCTGGTGCAGTGGTCCCCGCTGTCCTGCACCTCCCTTTCAAGCATGACAATAACTTGGAGTGAAGCACAGGGTACTGCAGACCATCCGGCCCGGAAGCCTATTTTATATATGGATAAACTGATACTTGAGGGATCTCAGCAGTTCCTCCTGGTTCCAAGGGGCAATGTCTAGCACCCTGGTCTCAGAGTGCCTCATCCCAGGTTTCTCCACAGCTCTGCCACGTTGTGTCTGAGAGAGACCCCGTGCAGGGAAAGGGTTCAATTCTAGTCTGCAATTGTAAGACATGCAGGTGTGCTGCTGACTTTAGAAAAGTAGCTCGAATCTCACACCTAAAATGGTGGCATCCGGGAGGCCCCATTGACCCAAAGCATCTCTGTGTGTGAAGCACCTCATTTCCTACTCTTAAATGAAGGAATAAATCTAGGTTAAATGGAGGGAATGAGATTTTCTGAAGTTAGCTGAAATGTTGTCATCAGATGACAGCCTTCCTAGAAAAGATTCAGTGTTCCTTTGCCCCTGAGCCCCAGGTAGCACAATTCAATGAATCCTTTTACCCAGCACAGAGAAAACAATGTTTAAGAGCAGGCATGAGGCCCAGCACACTGCCGGCTGACAGGAAGAGGGGACTTGTGTGCCTTGTGGTGACATATGGGCAGCTCACGAAGCCCCAGGCAAGTCCAGTGACTCAGCCACAGTGAAGTGCTGTGTGTGCATGAAACTGATGGGGAGCGCTGTCCGTGCGTCCTGTTTTCTCATGTGTGTAGGTCGTGGCCGGAATGAATTACTTCCTCGATGTAGAGTTGGGCCGAACCACATGTACCAAGTCCCAGCCCAACTTGGACACCTGTGCCTTCCATGAACAGCCAGAACTGCAGAAGGTACGTTCCTGATGCGGGTCCCGGGCCAGTCATGCACTGCAAAAGGAGTGCGTATGTGTCAGCCTCTGCCCTACCCATATTTGGAGGGTGTGTGTGTGTGCAGGTGGGCATGTGGGGAGCCATGTATGCATGAATGTGTACATGTTCATGTACTTGTGGGGGATGTGTGCATGCAGGTGTGCATGTGGAAAGGTGCACATGTGTACACACATGTGCCAGTGTGTGTGGGGAGGTGTAAGGGAGATGTGTGACCCTGTGTGGATGCGTGGGAGCAGTATGGGGGTTTGTACATAGATCCATGAGGATGAGGGGTCCAAGTGAGTTTACACAGTTGCCTATGTGTGTGCAGATGGGGTGGTGAGGGAGGGGGGTGAGGTATTTGATTTGCTAGGAAGGCTTTAGCCTGGGAATGGTTAATGGTTACTGAGAGGTCAACTCTGCCTTCTTTGGGGTGTTGCCTGTCAAACAGGAATAAGCAGCTGCTGGGCTGGGTGCTGGGCAGGGAGAAGGGGCTCTGTCTAATCCCAGCCTCAGGCACTTGCCCGCAGCCACAGCCACACTAAGCAGATTAGTGGGACCTAGAGGCCTGTTAGCTGCATAGCCCTGGACCTGCCCCGCTCACCCAACACCAGCCTCTCCAAGGACCTGCTGGTTCTTGTGAAGTCTCCACTCAGGGGAGAGCCGCACTCCCCTTGTCACCCTTGTCCCGGCCTCAGCTCTTTGAGGGGGGAGTTGCCCTGCCCTGGGCTCTTCCCTCTGGCCCCTCTTAGTGCTGGCCTGGATGCTGGAGGTGGAAGGAGCTGGGGGAAGTGAGTCGCCACCCCCTGCCCTGCACCCTTGGGGCTCCGGAGGCCTTGCACGGGCTGCTCCTCAAAGGGCTGTGCTGGGACAGAAACCCTGCAGGCTGGGGTGAGGGCCCAATGCCACCTGGTGACTTGGAGCCTTGGGAGGGGCAATGGAACAGTCACTATTCATTCTAGTTCGATACTCTGGGACTCAGCAGGGGTGGGTGTGGGCCCAGTGTCTCACCTCCGTCTTCCTCACCCAGGCTCTGACATCTCATGCCTGGGCGTCTTCCCCTTTAACTGTAACCCACACTGATTGGCCCTCTCTCTTCCCTTTCACAGAAACAGCTGTGCTCCTTCGAGATCTATGAAGTTCCCTGGGAGGACAGAATGTCCCTGGTGAATTCCAGGTGTCAAGAAGCCTAGGGATCTGTCCCAGGCCAGTCACACCAACCGCCTCCTACTCCCACCCCCTGTAGTGCTCCCACCCCTGGACTGGTGGCCTCCACCCTGGGGGCGGTCTCCCCA
>NC_044991.1:33410188-33438858 GCF_008728515.1 Papio anubis
CTGCAATTTTCTTTCTGGCCTACCCTAGAGAAGCTCTCACACAGGTGCACATGAAAACCGGGACAAAGGTGCCCGTTGCAACCCCAATTTAAGAGGAAACGAATGGAATCAACCCAGTGTAAAATCAAGTCAGTAGAGAATGCTTCAATTAACCACAGTCTGTTAGTTATCATCACAAGCACCTGATCCTACAAGCTCCACCCTATTTCACCATTCCCAATTAAATCAGGAAGGACTTAATTAACTACAGTCCATCAGGACAAGGTCCCGGAGAATTTAGCAAAACACTGATAAGGAAGGAGCTAGAGCGACAAGTGTCAACACAGGTGACACTCACATATATGATTTGAGTAAAGGCCTAAAGTGGTGAGAAATACAGTCATTATTTATGCAAAATGTTAAAAACATAAAATGTAAAAATATATGCCATTTTGGTTGACTGTTTCTATGTGAGGCTTAAATGAGTCAACGAGGCAGTGCCCAGCAAGAGTGAGGCTTGTAAGAATTCTAGCCATTGTCAGCATCATGAAAGAGAAAGCAACACCAGTTTACCTAAGCCACTGGTATTTGGAGTTTCTATTATGTTGAAACCTACATTTCACTTAGTAAAAGTGGAATTGTAGGCTGAGGCAGGAGGATCACTTGAGGCCAGTTCGAGGCCAGCTTGGGCAACATAGTGAGACTCCATCTCTACAGAAAATTTTAAAAATAAAAAATAAGTGGTATTATGACATTTTTGTACTCCTTTAAATTTAAATTAACTTAAAGTTTTTTGAAAACTAAAGTACTTAGGAAAGAAAACACTGGGCTGCGTTGGATGGGAGAGGATTCCGTTGGGAGCACAGCAGAAGCTTAGCAAACGCCCACTGAGGAGGGAAGGCAGGTGTGTCCGCAAAGGCCAGCGAACAGGAGGACTGCTGAGGGTGACTGAGGCAGCACTTCCTCTTCAGAGCAAAGCTCCCAGGCCCAGGGCAGCACCCCCGACCCAGCCAGGGTGAGGGACCAGCTGGACCCACAGGAGGGAGGAGAAACAGCCCAAGGGCCTTCCGATTTGCACATGGTATGAGCCACCCCTGATTTAGGCCTCATATATTTAGTGGTAATGTTTGTATTTTTATTTCCCCTTTTGTCATTTTTAATTCAATTGTAATTTCTCTTTCTCAGTTTAAGTTTGCCATAGTCTCTATGAGATTAATTCGTTAGATTATCAAAACTCAAAGTCAGCTGAAGACAGCTAAGAAGAACCCCCCAGGTGGAAAAACTGGACGAGGGGAGGGAGGAGTGGAAAGGGCCCTGGAATTCCCTGGCAGCCGCCCCCGCCCCTGCCCCCATGCCCAGAATTGCCCCTTTGATGACTGCTGTGACAGTACTCACTGGACCACTGTGCTCTGAGTCCGGGGCTCCTCCCTGCCCCTGCTGTCTTCCTTTGATCTCCTGGATGCTGCCTTGTTTTCCAGCACACGGAAACCCCTGGAAATGCTGGCTTGTCTGGGGAGTCTCCTCGGGAAATGCCAAGCAGGGAGAACAGGGAGTGTCCTGAGGATGTGATCCCGAAGCCCAGCAGGCGATCCGGAAACTGGCAGGCCCCACTGAGCCTGGTCCGGCTTGAAAGAGACAGTGAGCAAGGTCGCACAGGACCTTTAGAGCATGTGGCTGAGTAGGCCGGGCATTGAGGGACAGGAGTCAGACCCCTGGGAGAGCACTCAGCTGCAGGGTCTGCGGGAGCTGGGGAGAGTGTCCTGTGTCCCGAAGAGTCACTGGGCTTCCCCTGGTCCGCCACCTCACATTCAGCTTCACAGAAAAGGGCCAGTGGCTTGGTCCTGGTCGTTGCCAGCATTCTCTAATCATTCAAAGGAACGAGCCCAGAAATACAGGACCTCGTTTCTGGAAAAGCAGGTCCATTTCAGTGAGGAGTTACTGGGACCTTCCTATGAGACCACATGGGTGTTCGGTGCCGGTGCCAGCAACACAAACAGAGCACCGCACAAGTCCCGGTGGCCCCAGAGACAGACAGGCCAACGAGTGCCCAGGAAGAAGCTGAGTGAGACAGAACTCTTACAAAGGGTTTCAGGAGAGAAAGCCTCCCAGACCTGAGACCTGGGGATAGCCCCTTAGAGAGCTGTGAGCTGCGGCTGTGGGCTGACCAGCCAGTCCCTCTGGGCCCTCCGGTTTCACTCTGGCCTCAGCAACGTGTTGACGTCTTCGGGGCTCTGCAGCCTGGAGCCCACATGTACTTCTCTTCACCTGGCTATGTCTTGATATTCCCGTCTCTCTCCACCTGGGAAGGGAGGCCATCCCAGATTTCAACAAGAAAATAGACACACTTGCTAGACTCCATGGTGTCTGCACACCCGTGGTCTCACATCTGGGTGTGGGGATCACCATCCCTTTTGCACAGTGAGGACAGAGCTGGTGCCCAGGACCCTAAACTACCGCTCATGTAGGAGCGAGTGTGGACACTCCCTTTGGAGTACACGTGGGTATCTGCCCTCAGAATGGTCGGTGACTCACTGGCGATTTGCAGGATGCCCCAAGTTCACCAGCCCCTGACCTTACAAGGTGAGAGTGACCTCCGTGGGCATTGCAGGCCTCTCTCAGGACACTCGCAACCTATTCCAGGCATCAGGATTCTAGTTCTCACAGCACCTTATGGCCTGCTCATCCCAAAACCCACAAAGGCATTTCCACCCTCACTGACACCCCGTTCCTACCCCCACGTGCACCATCACTGTCCAGCTAAGAAACCACGTTACTTACGCTTCAGCTGCAGTTCCAGCGAACTCAACGCCATCAGAGAAAGGATGCAGACACCTTGGGTGATGTTTTTGGTACATCTGGCTGCTTTCCTGGAATGGTCACATTGAGTTGCTTCTTCTTTGCACACAGGGTCTAGAAACAAATTCTTACTCTTTATCACCAGGCATGCTGTCTGAGCCTGTTCCCCATCCCGTGTTCCCCACAAAAACCATGCTCATCCCCTGACCTCCATGTGCCTCAAGCCGAGTTACTTGTTATTTGTGGTTTGGTCTGTATGGACCTCCCAGGAAGTATTCTGAGCCTGCAGCACTCAAAGTGTGGTTTCGAGACCGGGAACGCTCCATCCTCTGGAAGCTGGTGAGAAATGTAGCTTCCCTGGCCCTGCTCACAGCTACTGGGTCAGAATCTTCGGGTGGGGAAACTAGGAACTCGCTTTTTAACATGACTTCAGGGGATGCTGGTTGCTTCTGAAGTGTAGAAGGAGCTGCGGATAAACGTCGAAGGCGTATTTCACAGGGACAAAGCTGAAGTCTGGTCTGGGAAGAGCGCATTATTCAGTCTTTTCAGAGCCCCATTTGCTGCTGGAGTGGGAGGCTAGGAGGGTCTTGGTGGAGAGCTCAGAATCTCCACCCACAAACTGTGCCGCTGAGCTGTGCCGGCTGTGGCCACAAGAGGGCACCCGTGACAACCTAACGGGCGCACCTCAGCCATCCCTGGGGGCCTCTTCCTCTTTCTGATTCTCCACTGCTCCAATTGCAAGGGGCCACCCGTCCTGGAAACACCTTTGAGGAATAGGGACAGCCATAAGGAGCCAGGCCCCTAGTACCAGCACTTGGCAGCGCGTCCCTGGCTTGGGAAGCTGCATTCAGGGAGGTGCAGAGAACAGGGTTGGGGGCTCCTGCTCTTGGTTTCCTCAACCCCTGCCCAGGACCCCCAGGCTGGGGCCCCCGTCCTGAGACCCTCAGGGGAGCAGACACCTGCAGGACCTCGCGCCAGGCCTCCCGGGCTCCCCGCCTCTCTCTCAAGAGGCCCAGCGCTTTCTCTGGGCCCTGTGCCTGCTCACCCACGATCCTAGCGTCCACTGTCACCCCTTTCCATCCTTTCCTGCCTATTACCCATCCTCCCACTCCCATCCCACCTCCACTACTGAGTCCAGCGCTCACCTTCGACTCATACCTCTTGCACTTGTGTTCCTGTGCCGGGCTCTGACCTCCACTGGGGCGCCCAGTGGAGGGCCCCTTTAGCCCGTGGAGGTGCTGGGGCAGCTGAGGCTGGGCCTCATGTTCAGGGCACTCTCTCTCCCATTGCTGGTCTTTCCCAACCCAGCTGCCTGGGTGCTGTTCCTCTCCCCTGAACAGGAGATGATTTAAACAGCTTTGGAAGAAGAGAGGCCATGTGTGGGAGAGACAGTGTGTAACTACAGAGATGAGGCCTGGAAGGAGGAGTTTCTGCCCCAGCACGTGAATTTAAGGGCCAGACCTGAGCCCTGGAAGGCTCTGGTGGACACCACGGATCTGAAGGGCAAAGGCAGGGGCTGCTGGAGCCTGCATCATGTCGAATACGCAGAGGAGGAAGGCTCTGCCCTGGGCACTGTCACTGCTTCTCATGGGCTTCCAGCTCCTGGTGACCTATGCCCAGTGTTCTGAGGAGGAAATGGGTGGTAATAATAAAATAACCCAGGATCCTATGTTCCTCACCACAGTGGAGTTTGCCTTGAACACTTTCAACGTGCAGAGCAAGGAGGAGCATGCCTACAGGCTGTTGCGCGTTCTGAGTTCATGGAGGGAGGACAGAAATGTTGGTGACCACATCCTCTTCTGGCCTGTCCTTCTCCATCTGCCCCTAAGTGAGGGACCAAGGTGTCTGGTCTAGGAGACTTGGTTCACCATCGGCAGGCCATAGTTGGGCAGCCCATAACTAATTACGGTAGTTTCAGTTTTGGAAAACATTGAACTTAAAAATATTTTTTAATTAGGGAAATGTCTATTCACATGCAAGATATATTTTTCAATCTTCATGATTTTTATGACATTGTATAACTGAAGAGTGACTTCAGAGTAAGGACTTCTAAGGAGATGAAGCTGACAAGAAGAGAAAATAACCAAAGAGACAGAAATATTTCAACGTCATAAAATGAAAACGGAAAAGCAAGGACACACACACACACACACACACACACAGAGAGAGAGAGAGAGAGAGAGAGAGAGAGAGGGAGAACAGTGAGAATTCAGGGCAATAAAGAACACCATCAGCCCTGAGAGGCCGCTGTGAGAGGTCAGTTCTCTGATCTCCATCTTCTCTGGGCTCCTTGCTCTGTCTGCACTTAATGAACTGAAGGCTGATTTACACTCTTCCTCAATGGACCTTCATCCTAAAATGCTTGCCTTTTTGATGAAATCATTAACGTGGTCAGGAATGCACAGTTCAGCTGGGCTTCAGGCATGAACAGTTAAAATGCCCTCCTAATGGAGCACTTGTGGTTTAGAGAGAGGAGCATTGCTCTTCCTTTCTTGGAAGCAAGAGCCTGAAGGAAGGGCAGAGGGACTCGAGTGCCACACGGAGCTTAAGCTCTGGAAAGACTCTGTGCAAGGCCCTGGCTGGTTCTCTGCCTCCTGGGGTGGATTCTTCTCTGCCATCCTCAGGATTGCAATGCTGGTACAGAGGAATTCTCCTCCTTGCTCATTTCCTGCCTCCTCTCAGGAGAATTAAAAGCCTGATGCAGCCCTCAAAGGGGCATCTGGTCAAGTAATGGTGTCTGCTAAGAGTCATGCTGGAACCTTGGAAGTCTCAGAGATTGAGACTGGCCAGACCTCATGCTTCTGCTTTCCCAGTGCTTTGCTTGATTCTCCAAGACCTCGGTGTACGCCTCCATTCTTAATACCGTTAGAATAAAATCTAAGCTCCTTACTGTGGTCTCTAAGTCCTAAATGACTGTAAGTCATAAAAGCCTTCCACATGGCTTCCAGGATATGGCAATCCCAGCATCAGTTTGGGGGCTGGGAAGAATAGATGGGTGGGAGGGAGGCTATGCAGTGGAATGAAATAGAATGGAGTGGGAAGGAGGGCAAGGAGAACTTCAGCATGCACTTTGCAGTAGGGCAGACGGTGTGTCTTGAAGCTGTTTTCCCAGGGTTTGTGCCTGTGTGTAGTGGGAGCACTGTGTGTCATTTTTCTCGCTGGAGGTCGGTTGGAAGGTTTTGACGACACGCTGTAGATGAGGCTCCCTCTGTCCCAGGGCTCAGGTTACCCTGAAAACTCTCGGAGATCCAACACCCTCCTGGACATGTGGCTCTGTCCTCTGGGAATGCAGCTGCAAGATCACATGCCTGCTGAGAGTGAAGCTGGAGTCTCACCGTGGGAAATGGGGTGGGCGGAGGTGGAGAATGTGTTACTGGAGCCTGGCTCAACCTGCATCCTCCCCAGACCCACCATGCCCACCTGCTTTTTGCTCTTAACTCCTCAGTCTAGAGAGGATCCCCTGGGTTTTACCTCCAGTGAGCTGATGACAGGCCCATGGGCAAGCTCTCAAATGCAGTAGAGTGCTGGGGTCTCTCCTGCACAAATGGCATCTTCAGTAGCAGCTACTTAGGGGCAGGAAGGCGGTGCATCCACTTTAATCTCTTTTTGTCCAACAGTGGCGAGGTAAGATGGTGTTCTCCATGAATCTGCAACTGCGCCATACTGTATGTTGGAAATTTGAAGATGACATTGAAAACTGCCCTTTTCAAGAAAGCCCAGAGCTGAACAATGTAAGACAGGGCGTCAGCTTTCCTCAGGTCCACAACTGTGGATGCGCATGGGGTGTGGTGTGGGTACAGGAGCAGCTGGCAAAGCCATTCCGAGCGACAAAGGCAAGTGAGCCCACAGCAGGCTCTACCAGGCTGCCCTGTTTGTGCCTTAGTGGGAAGCCCAGTGAGGCAGGGAGCCCAGGGCTTCACTTTCAGGCCCCCGGCCAATCTGAGTTTCCTGACTCTGCCCTCTGACACCATTGCAGCTGCCTGCACCTGGGCCACATGGCCTTCCGAACCTTCTCTCTGGTCTTCCTCCCCATTCTTCCCTGCCTTCTTAACAAAGTGCCTGGAGACAATGGTGAGAATGTCTGTGGGTACATTTCTCAGGGTTTCTCTACTCTGCCCTAGACCCAAAGTGGTGGAGGCTGAGGAGAAGCCCCACTGCCCTCGCTCCTAGGCCCTGCTGAGTTGCAGATCCTGCTCTAGGGGACGAGCTCCAAGCGAATCCTGGCTCTGGGAAAACTTCCCGTTCTTAGTCAACCCCCTTATTGTAAGATTAACAAACAGGTAACTAATTGCCTAAGTCTTGGAACTGCTTCCACGGGACAAAGTGTTCTCCTGCTGCTCTTAGGTGCAGGGATCACACCAGGACAGCCTGGGGTTTCCCTGAGGGGCACGGGCTGGAGGAGGAGGCATGGCACAAGTGACCCTGGCTAAGGAGGGAGCCTCAAATCACGATGTAGTTCAGGATTGGCCTCAGGCTCAGGCTAGACCTGAAGGCCAGAGCCATGTGGCTCGATTGCTGGCCCGGGAATGGGCAAGGTGGAGATGGAACCTGTGTCAAGGGCAGATGCCACAGGATTCTGGAACTTCCCCAAACCCCGCCCTACTGTCTCTTCCTGTTTGTTCCCTCAGACCTTCAGCTGCTTCTTCACTATTGAAACCATGCCCTGGAAGACATATTTTGAACTCCTGAACAAGACCTGCTCAGAGGGGCTCTCCTGAGTGGAAGCCACTCACATGCCTGGCCTCATGCTGCCCTCTCCCCTGTGGACACCAGCTGTTCCCAGGAGTTGCACATCAGTGGCTGAGCAGCTCCGTGCATATTTGTTCTCTTACTTTGCAAGTGTCTGAGGTTTTATGACTTGGCATTTTAGAAACTCCTCATTGTCCAGGTTCCTCATGTAGAATAGGTCATTAAACATCCACATTTCCAGAAGCTTCCTGTGCCATGTTCTGGAGGGAGGGGCTGAGCAGTTGATGGAGTTCCTCTCAGAGAGGCAGCCTATTTGCATCTGTGTCAGTGGGGTCCTCCCTCCCTTAGGACCTCGTGAGCCAGCTCCAGGTGGCACAACCAAGACAAGTCTGAGCTGCTGTCTCTATGCTCATGGCTGATGGTGACCCATGTGGCCAGAGGTAGAATGTCTGTGATCTTGCAGGACACCCAATGTGCACGATTGAGCAAGACAGGGCCTCTGGGTCCCACTCAGCACATGTGGCCTCTGCTCTCGAGGGGAGGCTCACACAGCTTTCCTGGTCCATGGAAGGTTGGTGAATAGAGGAAGGACTTCTAGCTTCACCCTTATAAAGTCGTCCTGGCATCTGGGGCAGTAGCATCTTCTGGAAGAATCTTAGAAATGTCCAACTTCAGGGCCTCTGACCTTTGGAAAATGCATCTGCACTCTCACAAATCCCCAGGGATGCAGAAATCCCCTGAAAATGCAGGATTTGCAGGAATGCACACCCCCAGGGGATGCGGTGTGAGATGCATGGGCAGACTAGATGCTACTAAGACCTTGCCCAAATCACCTAAACCAGGGTTTTGCAAAAAAATGTTCTGAAGAATCCAGAGAGTAACTATTCTGGCCTTTGTGGGCAGATGGTCTCTCAGCTACTCAGAATTGCTGTCATATCTTGAAAGGAGCAATAGCCAATGTGCAAACATATAAGAGTGGTTGTGTTCCAATAAGTGTTTATTTACACAAACAGGCAGTGAGCTGTTTGGGTCTCAGGCCATAGTTACTGGTCTCAGATGCTAAGAGCTCCTCTGGACCCTGGTGCCCCTGAGACACACCATGCTACCAGCTCCCAAGCCACGCACCTGCATCTCCCCCAGCTTCGCTCAGGGGTTGATCTGTGCAAATGAGTTCCATCAGCAGAGCAGGTGCACCCTGCAGGTGTGGGAAAGGTCAAATCTGAGGGGCACATTCTGTCATGGAAGTGAGCAGGTCTATGTCCCAGTCTTCCCAACCTCAGAGCACCCAATTCAGAGTTGAATTTCTGCATTTGCATCCCAGCAGGATATACCCCTATCGTCCACAGTCTGGCGTCTAGAAAGAAACCATCACATCCTCCAGCTAAAAATTAAATAAAGTTACTCTTTCGGGACAAGACTTAAGTTTCTTCTCCATGAAGATGCCTTCAGCATGTATCTGTAGTTACCTGTGAACTTCAGAGGGACTAGAATACCCTGAAGGCAAGTTCTAAATACCCTAAACCCAAGTTCTTATTCTCCCTATCCCCCAGCAATCTGAACCACTAGGTCTGGGCAGGGCCAGGGAATTTGCACGTCTCACCAGCTCTCCTGGGACAGACCTGTTCCTAGTCCCCAGACCACACTTGGAATGGTGCAGGTTCAGAAGCCATCATTGTGGGTACATGCAGACCAAACCACAAGTGAGAAGTATCTCACCTCAAACGGCATTGGGGTGAGGTTGAGAGTGATTTCTTCATTGCACGCTGAAATGGGGAAGGGGTCAGAACACTATGCCTGACTGTAAAGAAAAAGGAGAGTTTCTAGACCCCAGGCAACAGGATGGTACCTCTGGAGAAGTGAGAGGCTGCACCGGCCCTGACAACCTGGCCCTCTGCACAGCAACTCCTCAGAGCTGGAGCTTATAATTAGTCAGTTTTCATAATTAATTGTTTAAATTTTTCTAATTTTTTGTGTTATGAAAAGTGGTATGATGAATACTTCTTTTATATATATCATTGTGTATATATGGTTATTGCTTTCTTATAGGCAATGTGCTCGGAGATTAAACTATTGCCCAATATTTTTATTAAAATTTCTTAAGAATTTTTAATAAACATTGTTACAGTGTCCTCTATTAAAGCAAGTAATAGGTCATTATCATGAGGTTGCTTTTCTACCTGGAACTCTTTCATCAGCAAACCAAAACTTAACTTGGAGGCATTTCTCATGACTGACTTACAAATTAAAATCTAGCATCAATCAATCACAAACAGCCAGCCAGTTAGTTATATAACTAGGGACCTCTGATCACAAGATACCCAAATAAGGCCAACACCTAGGACCGGGAACATCACCATTTCCTGGGTGCTGGTTAGAAATGCGATTTTCCTGGCCCCACCCACACCTACTTGGTCAGTGTCTTGGGAAGGGGGGTGGCTAAAACTTCGGTTTTAACACGCGATAAGGAGATTCTGGTCTCTCTGAAGTTTACAAGTGCCTGCAGATAAATGTTGAAGTCATTACACCTATCATGCTCAAATAAGGTAGACATAACATCATGCTCAAATAACATCATGCTCAAATAAGGTAGACATCTAGCTAAGCCAATCAGGTAATTTCTTTACTTTGCTCCCTTGTTCAGCCTGTGAAACCTTGCTGTTTATGCTACTAGAGAGAAGCTTTCTCAGTCTTTTTCAGTTTTGAGTGTTGCCAAGTTCATGAATTCTTCTTTGCCCAGATAAACTCTATTGAATTCATTTTGTTTAAAGTTTTTCTTTAACAATTTAGTGTCAGATGTGGAATCCTAAGGCAAACTCCAGCAGCATCTAGGAAAACCTACTACCCAGCAAAGGCACCAAATGAGCCACGGTGCTGTCTTGCTGTAGCTGGAAAGTGGGGGTGAGTTTCCTTTCAAATAGGAGCTCCAGAAACTTGTATTTTGACCTCTTCAGCTTTATTTGTGCATTTCCTTAGCCAGTCTCCATTCAGAATCAGATTGGATCCAATAAATAGCAGAACTGAGACCAGTGAAAGCCCTCAGGTAGGTACTTTCTGAAAACTGATTTCTCCGAAGAAAGGAGCCTGGGACTCCACTTGCTGGGATACTGGCTAATTTTATGTATGATAATTAGGGACCACAAACTTTTATGTTTTTGGACAAACAATTTAACCTTGCTAAGGACAGTTTAGGATGACAGCATGCACATGGGGAAGTTTTAATCTTGGCAACATTGTTCATTTACAAGGTGCAATAGATAAGAATCCAAAATACCTGAAAACAATACCACTGTCATCACTAACAAACAGGCCATTGACTGTTGCTTACCCCCTAGTTTTCACTAGAAATTCAAGCTAACAGTAGTTAAGAGTTCTATATAACATATAGTAATTAATGCTAGAAATAATAAGAGAAACAACTCCATATGTAAGAAGAGTAAGAGAAGATTTTGGTAGGTGAAGCTATGAGATATAAAGGATGTGTTTTTCTTTAAGAAAAAAGTATTTTTTTTTAACCTAAAGTAGAATGGCTGGTTGTTCCACAATGGAAAAGAGAAAGCAGACAGGACAAAACCAAACTGATATAAAAGAAGTTGTAGAAGGTTTGTGGAAAGGAATCTTGGGAAAGATTTCATGTGTGATAAAGTTTGATAAGATTAGAAAGAAATTATTTATAATTTATTTAACTGATTATTCATATCAAAAGTATACTGATGTAACACTAGAATTTGGCCTCCTATGTTAAAATGACAAGGATATCTTGAATTATTGCACTGTCTTAATGCGAAATTGTGAAAGATGTTTTTCAGCCTTTTAAGAATTCCAGCTAGGAAACAAAGAATGTTTCTTATCAAAACAATTTACTGTGCTTCATGTTGTCTTTTGTCAAGTCTTTAGTTACTTTAGAAACTGAAAACCTCGGCCCAGCGCGGTGGCTCAAGCCTGTAATTCCAGCACTTTGGGAGGCCGAGACGGGCGGATCACGAGGTCAGGAGATGGAGACCATCCTGGCGAACACGGTGAAAGCCCGTCTCTACTTAAAAAAAAAAAACAAAAACTAGCCTGGCGAGGTGGCGCCTCTAGTCCCAGCTACTTGGGAGGCTGAGACAGGAGAATGGCGTAAACCCGGGAGGCGGAGCTTGCAGTGAGCTGAGATCCCGCCACTGCACTCCAGCCTGGGCGGCAGAGCGAGACTCTGTCTCAAAAAAAAAAAAAAAAAAGAAAAGAAAACCAAAACCTCTCCATTGAAAGAGCCAAGGTTTTCACTGTAACAATGTACCTTTCTGTATTTGCCTTTAAAATCTATTCATCACCATCTTGAGTAACATTTTGTCACAGTGACTTCATATCCTATTTAATCAGGTATTCAAGCCTTAATACTTTTGACCCCTTCCCCAAATCAAATTGTTTTTCTGTTTTTTTAAAAAAATTTTTTCTTGCTTCTTTTTTGAAATTTTTAATTTTTTTTTTAAGTTTATATCCCAAATCAAATTCTAAATTAAGTCTTGTGACCTTAAACTAACTTTGGGAGTTTCCAGCTGACCCACGTCACATCTCGAAAGAGTTTGTTTTCTCTCCTTACAAATAATGATAAATTAGGCTTACTTGATATGTTAAATTCTATAAGAAGTACTGTCAAATAATAAAAATCCTCAGGTGGAATATTTCCACCACTAGCTGGACCATTTGAGCACTTACAGTTGAACTTCATTCAATTGCCACTCTCAGTGGGACATCAACATGTTCTTACAAAAATCTGTGTGTTCTCTGGTTGTATAGAAGCTTTCCCATGCAGGAAGGCTAATACTATAATAGTAGGTAGAAGGTTTTCAGAAAACCTGTTTCCTTGATGGGAAATTCCTGAATAAATCTCCAGCAATAGAAATCCTCATTTCACTGGACAAGTTATAACACAGTTAAATAAGGTATTACATGCACAATGGCATTACCATTATTTCTATCATACTTAACTGTATAGGAGAAAGGGCAAATGGCATTTTAAGACTAAAATGGAAAAAGCTAATCAATCAACAAGGCTTTCTTGGCCAAATGTATTCCTATCAGTTTTGGTGGCAATCAGATCGACTCCTACAAGAAAACACAGATTTCAATATTTCATGAACTCATTACCAGAAGACCTATGCACCTAATAATAGAGCCTTATGTATCTCCTGATTTTATAAATTCCAACACGAGTCAGCATTATAAATTTTACTGCATTATTTCAAAGTGTATTTTCATCAAGTAAAAGAAGTCTTACATGACCCACCAACTGATGACAACCAGACCGTTCGTAATCTAGAACCCAGAGATTGGGTCTTTAAAATGACACCAGAAAAGACTGTGCCTAAACCCCACTGAAATGACCACACCAAGTTCCTCTCAGTATCCACACTCCCAGAAAAACTTAAGGGCCTTGAGCCTTGGGTCCACATTTCTCATCTCAAAAGGTCCCCTTCAGACTCTTGTAACTGCACATCCATTGACGATTCCAAGGTGAAACTGCCCAGAAGCAGATGACATTCTAGGCATAGATAGCTTTCCCAAGATCATGAATCAAGACTTCTCTTAATGTCATCATAAAATAATTGTTCCTTTCTCTCTTTTCCCTGTGCATTCTTTTTGTTTATGAGTGGCAGAATAATGCTATGATCAAGATCTCCCAATCAATAGCTTCAGGGGTACAGGTGATATTTGGTTACATGAGTAAGTTCTTTAGTGGTAATTTGTGAGATATTGGTGTACCCATCACCTGAGCAGTAAACACTGCACCATATTTTCAGTATTTTACCCCTCATCTCCCCTCACTCTTCCCCCCAAGTCCCAAAAGTCCATTGTATCATTCTTATGCCTTTGTGTCCTCATAGCTGAGCTCCCACATATCTGTGAGAACATAAGGTGTTTGGTTTTCCATTCCTGAATTACTTCACTTAGAATAAACAGTCTCCAGTCTCATCCAGGTCACTGCAAATGCTGCTAATTCATTCTTTTTAATGGGTGAGTAGTATTCTATTGTACCCCAATAACTTATGGAAAATTAAAAATATATATAAATAAAAAATAAAAAGAACTTAAGAGCTCATAGAGCTTTCAAATTAACCCAATCAGACAAGGACAAACAAAACAAATTTAAATAACGAGACTTCAAGAAATTTTGGATTATATTATATAAATGGCCAAACCTAAAAACTGTTGGTGTTCCTGAAAAGAAGGAGAAATCTAAAAGTCTAGAAAACTTATTTGAGAGAATATGTAAAAAAAAAAACTTACCTGCCCTTGCTAGAGATCTAGACATCCAAATACAAGAAGATAAAAATAACACCTGAAAAAATCTTCACAAAAATATTATCACCTAGGCACATAGTCATTAGGTTGTCTAAAGTCAAGATGAAGGAAATAATCTTAAGAACTGTGAGACAAAAGCATCAGGTAACTTATAAAGGAAAACCTATCAGATTAACAGTAGATTTCTCAGCAGAAACCTTACATGCCAGAAGGCATTGGGGTTCTATCTTTAGCCTCCTGAAACAAAATAATTGTTATAGGGTGAACTAGAGGATCTCTAAAATCATATAGGAATTTAAGTTTGGCATGACCTCTCCGACATTCAGCTATGATTCTTGCTGAAGAATCCAATAATTGTCAGCCAAGAATTTTGTATCCATTAAAACTAAGCTTCATAAATGAAGGAGAAATAAAATCTTTTTTGGATAAACAAATGCTGAGAGAATTTGCCACTACCAAGTCAGTACTACAAGAAATGCTAAAAGGTGTTCTAAATCTTGAAACAAAAACTTGAAATACACCATAATAGAACCCCCTTATAGCATAAATCTCATACAGCCTATAAAGCAATAACAGAATTAAAAAATCAAGGTACTTAGGCAATAACTATCATAATGAATAGAACAAGACCTCACATCTCAAAACTAACATTGAATGTAAATGAACTAAATGTTCCACTTAAAGAATACAGAATAGCAGAATGAATAAAAATCCACCAACCAAGTACCTGCTGTCTTCAAGAGACTCACCTAATATGTAAGGACTCAAACATACTTAAAGTAAAGCAGTGGAAGAAGGTATTACATGCAAATGAAAACCAAAAGCAAGCAGGAATGATTATTCTTATACCAAGCAAAACAGACTTGAAAGCAAGAATAGTGAAAAAATGCAAAGAAGGACATTATATAATGATAAAAGGATTAATCCAACAGGAAAATATCACAATCCTAAATATATATGCATCTAACACTGGAGTTCCTGAATTATTTAATAATTACCACTAGATCTAAGAAATGAGATAGACAGAAACACAGTAACAGTGGGGAACTTCAGTACTCCACTGACAGCACTAGACAGGTCATCAAACCAGAAAGTCAACAAAGAAAAAAGTGGGCTTAAACTATCCCCTACAACAAATGAACTTAACAGATATTAACTCCAACCAACAACTCCAGAATATACATTCTCTTCATCAACACATGGAACATTCTCCAAGATAGACCATATGATAGGTCACAAAACAAGTCTTAATAAATTTAGGAAAATCAAAATTATATCAAGTGATCTCAGATCACAGAGGAGTATAACTAGAAATTAAATCCAAAAGAAACTCTCAAAACTATATGGAATATATCAAAAATATATGGAAATTAAATAATCTGCTCTTCAATGATCTTTAGGTAAACACTGAAATCAAGATGGAAATTTTAAAACTCTTTGAACTGAATGATAATGGTGACACAGCTTATCAAAACCTCTGGGATATGGCAAAAGTGGTGCTAAGAGGAATGTTCATACCATTACATGCCTACATCAAAAAGTCTGAAAGAGCACAAATAAACAATCTAAGGTCACACCTCAAGGAACTAGAGAAACAAGAACAAACCAAACCCAAACCCAGAAGAAGAAAATAAATAACAAAGATCAGAGCAGAACTAAATGAAAATTAAACACAAAATATAAAAGATAAATGATGCAAAAAGCTGCTTCTTTGAAAAGATAAACAAAATTGATAAGCCATTAACAACATTAACCAAGAAAAGATGAGAAGATCAAATAAGCTCAATTAGAAATGAAATGAGAGCTATTACAACCACTACTACAGAAACACAAAAGATCATTCAAGGCTAATATGAACACCTTTATGCACACAAACTAGAAAATCTAGAGGGGATGAATAAATTCCTGGAAATATACAATCCTCCTAGATTAAATCAGGAAGAAATGGAAACTTTGAACAGACCAATAACAAGTAGTGAGATTGAAACAGTAATAAAAATAATTGCCAATGAAAAAAAAATCAGGACCAGATGGATTCACAGCTGAATTCCATCAGACATTCAAATAACTGTTACCAATCTTATGGAAACTATTCCAAAAGAAAGAGAAAGTGGGAATCCTTCCTAAATCATTCTGTAAAGCCAGTATCACCCTAACACCAAAACCAAGAAAGGACATAACAAAAAAAGAAAACTACAGACCAATATCTCTGATGAACATAGTTGCAAAAATCCTCAACAAAGTACTAGCTAACCAAATCCAATGGTGTATCAAAAAGATAATACCCATAATAAGTGGGTTACCACTCCTTAGTTCCATATTTATGCTATGAGGAGGATCTCTAGGTGAAAGATCTCTACAAGGAAATACCAGGGATGCAGTGATGACTTAACATACACAATTCAATAAGTGTGATATGGTACATCACATAAACAGAATTACAAATGAAAATCATATGATCATCTCAATAGATGCAGAAAAACATTTGACAAAATCCAGCATCATTTTATGATGAAAGCCCTCAGCACGATTGGCCAAGAAGAGACAAGGTAATAAGAGCCATCTATCACAAACCCACAGCCAACATTATGATGAATGGGGAAAAGTTGAGAAATGCTTCCCCAGTTCTCAGGGGGAGCATTTCTCCTGAGAACTGGAACAAGACAAGGATGCCCCCTTACATCACTTCGATTTGACATAGTACTGGAAGTCCTAGCCAAAGCAATCAGACAAGAGAAACAAATAAAGGGCATCCAAATTGGTAAAGAGGAAGTCAAACTGTTGCTATTCACTGATTATGTGATTGTGTACCTGGAAAACCCTAAAGATTCATCTAAAAACCCCTAGATCTGATAAATGAATTTGTTAAAGTTCTAGGATATAAAATCATTGTACACAAATCAGTAGCATTGCTATACACCAAGAAAGACCAAGTTTAGAATCAAACTCAATCCCTTTTACAACAGTTGCACAAATAAAATAAAATATAAAAGAAAAGAAAATATTTAGGAGTATACCCAGCCAAGGAGATGAAAGATCTCTGCAAGAAAAAATACAAAACATGGCCGGCGCGGTGGCTCACGCTTGTAATCCCAGCACTTTGGGAGGCCGAGGCAGGTGGATCACCTGAGGTCGGGAGTTCAAGACCAGCCTTACCAACATGGAGAAACCCCGTCTCTACTAAAAATACAAAATTAGCCAGGGTGGTGGCACATGCCTGTAATCCCAGCTACTCGGGAGGCTGAGGCAGAAGAATCGCTTGAACCCGGGAGGCGGAGGTTGCGGTGAGCCGAGATCGTGCCATTGCACTCCAGCCTGGGCAAAAAGAGTGAAACTCTGTCTCGAAAAAAAAAAAAAGAAAAGAAAAGAAAAAATACAAAACACTACTGAAAGAAATCATTGATGACACAAACAAATGGAAACATATCCCATGCTCATGGAAGGGTAGAATCAATATTATGAAATGATCATACTGCCAAAAGCAATATACAGGTTCAATGTAATTCCCACCAAAATACCATCATCATTCTTCACAGGACTAGAAAAATATCCTAATATTCATATGGAACCAAAAAAGAGGCCACATAGCCAAGGCAAGCCTAAGCAAAAAGAACAAATCTGGAGGCATCACATTACCAACTTCAAGTTATACCACAAGGCTGTAGTTACCAAAATGGCATGGTACTGGTATAAAAATAGGCACATAGACCAATGGAAGTGAATAGTGAACTCAGAAATAAAGCCAATACTTACAGCCGACTGATTTTTGACAAAGCATACAAAATATATGTAGAGGAAGTACACCGTATACAGGAAGTGGTGCTGTGATAATTTGCAAGCCACATGTAGAAGAATGAAACAGGATCCTCATCCCTCACCTTATACAAAAATCAACTCTAGATAGATCAAAGACTTAAATCTAAGACTTGAAACCATAAAAATCCTAGAAGATAACATTGGAAAGATTCTTCTAGACATTGGCTTAGGCAAAGAGTTCATGACCAAGAATCCAAACACAAATACAACTAAAACAAAAATAAATAGATGGGACCTAATTAAACTAAATTAAACTAACAAGCTTCTGCACAGCAAAAGAAATAATTAGCAGAATAAACAGAAAACCCACAGACTGGGTGAAAATATTCCCAAACTACACATCTGATAAAGAACTAATATCCAGAATCTATGAGGAACTCAAACAAATCAGTAAGAGAAAAGCAAATAACCCCATCAAAAAGTGGTCAAAGGACATGAATAGACAATTCTCTAAAGAAGACATACAAATGGTCAACAAATACATGAAAAAATGCTCAATATGACTAATTATCAGAGAAACGCAAATCAAAACTACAATATGATACCACCTTACATCTGCAAGAATGGGCAAAATTAAAAAATAAAAAAGTAGATGTTGGCAAGGATGCGGTGTAAAGGGACAACCTTTACACTGCTGGTTAGAATGTAAACTAGTACAACCACTATGAAAAACAGTATGAAGATTTTGTAAAGAGCTAAAAGTAGAACTACCATTTGATCCAGCAATTCCACTACTGAGTATCAGCATAGAGGAAAGGAAGTCATTATCTGAAATAGAGACTTGCACATGCATGTTTGTAGCAGCACAATTCACAGTTGCAAAAATATCTAAGAAGTATAAATGCCCATGAAGCAATTAGTGGAAACAGAAAATGCAGCATATATATACCATGAAAGACTACCCAGCCATAAAAAAGAATGAAATAATGGCATTTGCAGCAACCTGGATAAACTTGAAGACCATTATTCTAAGCTAAGTGACTCAGAAATGGAAAAGCAAGTATTATATGTTCTCATTTATAAGTGGGAGCTAAGCTATGACGATGCAAAGGCATAAGAAGGATGAAACGGACTTTGGGAAATTGGGGGAAGGGTAGGAGGGGGATGAGGGATAAAAGACTACATATTGGGTACAGGGTGCACTGCTTGGGTGATGGGTACAACAACGTTTCAGAAATCACCAATAAAGAACTTACCCATGTAAACCAAAAACCACCAGTTCCCCAAAAACTATTGAAATAAAATTTTAAAAACAAACAAACAAGAAATAATAACAGACATTTTTCCAAATCTAGGGAAAAATATAAATATCCAGGAATAAGAAGGTCAGATCACCACACAGATTTGACCCAAATGAGGCATCTCAAAGCATATAATAACCAAACACTCAAAAGTCAAGGACAAAGAGAGGATCCTAGAAACAACAAAATAAAAGAAGAAAGAAAAATAAAAAAGCGTAAAGCACCTCCAATTTGTCTGGCAACAGACTTCTCAGCAAAAACCATACAGGCCAGGAGGAAGTAGCATTACATATTCAAAGGGCTGAAGGGAAATAACTGCCAAATAAAAATACTGAAATCAGCAAATATTTCCTTCAAATATGAAGAAGAGATAAAGTATTTCCCATACAAACAAAAGTTGAGAAAACTCATAACCATTAGACCCATCTTAAAAGAAATGCTAATTGATTTTTTTGATCTGAAGAGAAAGAATGATAACATGCAAAAAGAAAGCTATTGGAGGTATAAAACTCACTGATAAAAGTAAGTATATAGACAAATTCAGAGTATTTTAATACTGCAATTGTGGTGAGTAATCCACTCATATATCTGGTATGAAAAAAAAAAGACAAATCTACCAAAACTAATTACAGCCACCTGTTAAGAGATAGGCAATAAAAAAGATATGAATTAAGACCACAAAAAGTCAAAATGGGGGAGTTATGGAGTTAAATTGTAGAGTTTTCAGTCTTTCCTTTGTTTCTTTTATTTTCTTTGTGATCAAAGTTAAGTTCTCATTTGTTTAAAGTAACTTATTTTACGTATAAGAAAATTTTTTGGAAGCCTCAAGGTAACCACAAAGCAGAAAACTATAACATATACACTAAGAATAAAAAGCAACAAATAAAAAGATACTACCAGAGGAAATCACTTAACCACAAGTGAATACAGTAAGAAGGAACAAAAGAGAACAATTACAAACCAACCAAAAACAAGTAATAAATTGGCAGCAGTAAGTCCTTACCTATCGATAATAACATTAAACATAAGTGGACTAAATTACTCAATTAAAAGATATACAGTGGCTGAACAGATAAAGGATAAAGACCCAACTATACGTTGCCTGCAAGAAACTCATTTCACCTGTAAGAACACAGTCTGAAAGTGAAGGGATGGAAAAAGATCTTCCACACAAATGGAAACAATAAAAAGAGCAGAAGTAGCTAAACTTATACAAGACAAAATATATTTTAAGTCAAAGACTGTGAAAAAGAGAAAAAGGAGCTTCCTATATAAAGATAAAGGGGTGAATTCAACAAAAGGAATAACATCTATAAATATCTATGCTTCCAACATTGGAGATCCCAAGCATATAATGCAAACATTAATAGACACAAAGCCCCAGAAATAGATGACAATAAAATAACAGTAGAGAACTTTAATACCCCTTTCAGTGATTGAAAGATGAGCCAGACAAAATCAACAGAAACATTCAAAGGTAAAAGACACTCTAGAGTTCCAAATAGACCTAATTGATATTTAGAGAATATTTAATCCAACTGCTACAGAATACACATTCTTCTCATCAGCACATGAAACATTCTCCAGGATAGGCCATATGTTAGGCCACAGTAAAAAAACTAACAAATTTCAAAATGTTGATATCATATCAAATGCCTTTTCTGCTACAATGGAATAAAACTAGAAATCAATAACAAGAGGAATCTTGGAAATTATACAAACACATGTAAGTTAAGCAACATTCCTAAATGATCATTGGTCAATGAAGAAATTAATAGAGAAGTTTAAAAATTTCTTAAATGAAAATGGAAACACAACATATCAAAATCTACAGCTAAGGGAGTTCTAAGAGGCAGGTTTATAGCAATAGATGCCTATACAAAAAATGTAGTCATATTTCAAATATTTCAACCTAATAATGCAGCTCAAGAAATTAGAAAAGCAGAAACAAACCAAATCCAAAATTAGTAAAAGGAAGGAAGTAACAAATATCAAAATTGAGAATTTAAAAAATATAAAAGATTAACAAAACAATAAGTTATTCTTTTGAAAAGATAAAATCAACAAACCTTTATCTAGAGTCAGGAAAAAAGAAGACTCAAATAAATATAATCAAAAACAAAAACAGAGACATAACAACTGATAATATATAAATATAAAGGATCATTAGAGACTATTATGAACAAATATACAGCAAAAAATAAGGAAAACCTAAGGGAAGTGAATACATTCCTGGATACATATAACATACCAAGAAGAATCAAGAAAAAATAGAAAACCTAAACAGATCAACAACAAGTAATAAGATCAAAGCAGTACTAAAAAGTCTCCCATCAAAGAAAGCCTAGGGCCTGAGAGCTTCACTGCTAAATTCTACCAAACATGTAAAGAAGTATTATCAATTCTATTCAAACTATTTCAGAAAATAAAAAAGAACAGAATACTTCCAAACTATTTCCACAAAGACAACATTACTCTGATACCAAAACCTGTTAAGGGCACAATAAGAACAACAAAATCCTACAGGCTAATACCCCTAGTGAACACAGGAGCAAAAAATCCTCAACAAAGTACTAGCAAATGAAAATACAACAACACATAAAAAAGATCATTCACCATGACTAAATGGGATCCACTCCAGGGATGCATGGATGGGTCAACATATGCAAATTAGTAAATATGACATATTACATTAACAAAATCAAAGACAAAAACCATATGGTCATTTCAATAGATGCTGAAAAAGCATTAGACAAAATTCTACATCTTTTCATGATAAAAGCTCTCAACACAACAAGCTTAAAGGAACATACCTCAAAACGAAGGCCAAAATAAAGGCTGTGGGTTTGTTATATACTGTTTCTTTCCTTTAATATCTGGAACAAGACTTCCACCGCTTTTATTCAATGTAGTACTCAAAGTCCTGACCAGAGCAATTAGGCAAGAGAAAGAAATAATGGGCATCCACATTGGAAAGGAAGATTCAAATTCTCCTTGTTCACAGATGACATGTTATGATATTTAGGAAAAGCTAAAGATGCCATCAAAAAACTGTTAGAACTGCTAAATGAATTCAGTTAAGTTGAAAACACAAAATCAACATACAAAGATCGGTAGCACTGACATATACCAACAACAAACTGAAAAGGAAATCAAGAATGCAATCAAATTTACAATAGCTACAAAAATATAAAATAATTTGAAATAAATTTACCTCAAGAAGTAAAAGATGTCTACAAAAAACTATAAAGCATTAATGAAATAAATGGAAGAGGAAATTAAAAAATGGAAAGATATTTATGCTCATAAATTGGAAAAATTAATGTTGTTAAAATGTCAATACTAACCAAAGCTATCTACAATTTCAATGCAATCCTTATTCAAAATATCAATGACATTCTTTACAGAAAAGGACAGAAATATCTGAAAGTATCTACAGTGCCACAAAATACCTCAAATAGCCAGGGCAATCCTTAGCAAAAATAACAAGGCAGGGGACATCAAAATATACCTGTCTTCAAATTGTAGTACAATACTACAGTAACCAAACAGCATGGCACTGGCATAAAAACAGACACATAGACCAATGGAATAGAATAGAGAACCCAAAAATAAATCCACATGTTCACAGCCAACTCATTTTCAACAAAGATGCCAAGAAAACCCATTGGAAAAGGAACAGTGTCTTCAATAAATGTTGTTGGAAAAGCTGGATAATCATATGCAGAAAAGTGAAGCTAGACCCCTACCTCTCACTATATATATTAAAACAAACACAAAAATTGATGGAACGCTTAAATTTAAGCCTTGAAACTATGAAACTTCTAGAAGAAAGCATTGGGAAAACATTTCAGGACACTGGTGTGGGCAAAGACTTTTTGGGTAAGAATTCAAAAGCATAGCCAACAAAAACAAAAATAAACAAACAGGATTACATCAAGCTAAAAAGCCAATGCACCACAAAGAAGACTGAATGGGACTTACTTTCCTGTCCCTTTGTATGCCTTATAATTTTTTTGGAAAACTGGTCATTTAAATGTTAAATTGTGGCAACTCCAGGAGTCTGAGTCTGCTTTCTTCTTAAGATTTGTTGCTGCTTACTATGGACTGTAGCTGTGTCTTTGTGTAGTGACTTTTCTAAACTATTTCTGTGAAGAGTGTGTTACTTGTCAATGTGGTGAAAGTCACTAAACAACTGTGACAACAACACCCTTCCACAACTAGCCCACTCGGTGTGTGTATTGGGGCACACCTTCAATGCATAGGCCACTCACACCTTGGTCCTGGTCATGGATTTTTGCTTGCACTGAGGTTGAAAGTCAGGCAGAGAGGCAAGCTCGGGGCCACCTGAGGTCTTTCTTGACCTGTCTCTTGTTTTTGAAAAGACCAAAGGCACATCTATGAGCTATAACTGTGTCAACTTACACCATTATTTTTGTTGTCATTATGTCGTTTTCCAATCTCAGATTTTAGGGAACCCACGAGAAGGTTTCATTCCTGTGTAACTGATGCAGTGGTAAGGAATCCTCTAGTGCTGGCTTCTGCTTCACAATTATAAGCAAGACTTTGCCAAGTGAAAAAGAAAGTGTGAATCTTGTGTTATGCATCCCTTGACTTGTGAGTTGTATTTGAAAATCTTTCTCATGTGAAAATCTTTCACAACCCAGTAGAGCTCACAAATAATTTTCCAAATAGTTGTGTGGTTGAGCTGTTTGTTTGCCACGGTTAAATAAATATGAGGAGAATGGGTCAGCTGGGTGTGATCCAGACCAGTGACATTTCAACAACGCAATAGGGGCCAACATAGTGGCTCACGCCTGTAATCCCAGCACGTTATGAGGCTGAGGTGGGAGGATCACTTGAGGCCAGGAGAGTTCGAGACCAGCTTGGGCTACATGGCAAAACCCCATTTCTACTAAAAATACAAGGAATTAGCCAGATGTGGTGGAACGGGCCTGTAATCTCAGCTACTCGGGAGGCTGAGGCAGGAGAATCTCTTGAACCTGGGAGGCAGAGGTTGCAGCAGTGAGCCAAGATCACACCACCACACTCAAGCCTGGGCAACAGAGTGAGACTCCAAAATAAAATAAAATAAAATAAATGAATAAAAAATTTAAAAAAAAAATCAACGCAGTAGAGCCAGATTTCACCTGTGATCATTGCTAATCTGGACACAGGTTTCACCTACTCTGTGTCACCTGCTTCCTGGAGTCGAGGCAAAGGATTAAGATGCAGGTGTCATATGGCTTCTGGACAGCAGCTCCCCACCCACTAGCTACTATCGTCTATGTGTGATGAGTGGGGTCTCCTGTGAGGAGACACTCAAGACCACCCCAGTGTTGGATCAGGCAGCATGACTCTCTTCACCTGAAGCTTTCTTGACCTGGCCAGTGCTACGCTAGTGTGGACAGATGCGGTGACGCTCTTCCAGGGCCTGGTCCTGCTATGCTCTGGGAACATGGTTTGGGAAACAGTCAGAGCAGGTTTTGTAGAATCAGTCTCCCTGACTTGGGATTGAACTTTCTATTCTGTTATCTGGCAACAATGCGAGGTTCTTGCCTATATCGCGCAGCCATAGTCTTCTCAGTCAAACTCAAAGCTCACTTTTGCATACTTCACCTGTCCTGCACTATTTAATGTTCATTCTTACAGCCACGAAATATTATTTCCTCTTTCAGATTAGTTATTGCCAGGAAATTGATTAAAAGTGACCACCTAGTATCACCCAAGTGCTGGCGAAATATCTCACTCTAGAACACCAAGAAGGATAATCAGATGGAGATAAAAATGATCAAGGGGCAGAAGAATGGTCCAACCTCTATCTCATTGAGACAGAAACATGTGATCTTCCAGGGAAGTGTTTAAAAATTTGGTCTAGAATGGTATTCCAGTCTGATAAGACATGAGTATGTGTGGTGGGGCTGCAGATGTAGGGCAGTGGGCCCTGTAGAAACCTTGGCTCTGGCTCAGCCGGAACCAGGGCTGACAAGGCTGAGAAATGCAAGCAGGGCTGGGCTGGGCATGACCAGGCTGGGGCCTCAGGACTTGGCTCTCTGTCTTTTCTGCCCTTTTCTCACAATACTCATTGTCCATCCCAGGTCAAAATGGTTGATAAAAATTGCCTTTTTTTTTTTTTTCATTTTTTCCCTTGGTTCGCAGAGTACAACTGCTGCGGTATTATACAACAAAAGAACAAACTGATATCTTAGTTATTTTTCTGAACAATGGAGATCCTCTCTTTGACTGGGTGAAGGAGGGGAGAGTGAGAGCCAAGATGTCCCCAGGTCTTATCTCAGTTCGCTGTGGGAGGCGAAGACAGAATCATCCAAGGACACCAGCCTCCTGAGGACACCCAGAACCTGTGGGTTCTGAAGAAGCAGCTTTCAAAGCTAGTGGCAGAGGGTAGCTCCTCTCCTGCCTGTGGCTTGCACTGGCCTTGAGAGTATAGGGCAGAAGGATGGCACATGAGTGACTCCACATCCAGAGCTGCCTCCCTTTAATCCAGGATCCTGCCCTTCCTGTCCTGTAGGAGTGCCTGTTGGTCGCCAGTGTGGGGTGAGACAAGTTCGTCCCACAGGGCTGTCTGAGCAGATGAGATTAAGGCCTGGGTCTCTGTTCAGTTAACTCCTGTGGGCACAGGGGCTGGGAAGAGCAAAAGCAGGGGTGCCTACAGTCAGCACCATGCTGGGCCTGCCGTGGAGGGGAGCTCTGCCTTGGGTGCTGCTGCTGCTTCTCTTAGGCTTCCAGCTCCCGCTGATCCATGCCTGGCATTTCCACGAGCAAAGGGACTGTGACGAATACAATGTCATGGCTCGTTACCTCCCTGCCACAGTGGAGTTTGCCGTGCACACATTCAACCAACAGAGCAAGGACCATTATGCCTACAGACTGGTGCACATCTTGAATTCCTGGAAGGAGCAGGTTGGTGACCACATACCCTCCTGCCCTGGCATCTGGTATATGCTGCTCAGTGAAAATGGGAGTGGGGTGGGAGTGGAGGGTCTTATTGAAGAGTCTTGTTCACCAATTGTAGTCCATACTTAAGAAAATACAAGGTAATTTAGTTAATTTTTGATTTTGAAAACATCTAAGTTTAGAAATTTTTAATAATTTGATGCTAATCGACTCACGCAAAACATATTGTTTAATCTTCATCTTTTTATGACATTATTTAACTGAAGAATGACTCCAAATGAGGACTACCAAGACAATGAAGATACAGAATAAGGAAAAGGGCTGAACAGGAAATGTGAATAGAGAGAAATTGAGAAATATTTCCAAAAAATGTAATAAAAAGGAGACAATTTAAAAAATAAAAATTTAAAAAGAGAACAGTAAGGGTTCGGGAGCTATTGCTTATTAGAAACCCCTACCAGTCCCGAAAGACTTCTGGGTGGTCAGTTCCTCTTTGCTGATTTCCACCGTCTCTGGGCTCCTTGGTGTGTCTGCACTTAATAAACTGAAGGTTGTTTTACACTCTTCCTCAGACCACAGGTCTTAATCTTAAATGTTCTCGTTTTAATGAAGTCACTACAGAATGCAATCAGGAATGCACTGTTCATCTGTGCTGCAGGCATGAACAATGAAAATAGTCACCAAGAAGAGGACTTTTTTTTTTTTTTTTGAGATGGAGTCTAGCCCTGTCGCTAGGGCTGGAGTGCAGTGGCGCCATCTCTGCTCACTGCAAGATCCACCTCCCGGGTTCAAGTGATTCTCCTGCCTCAGCCTCCTGAATAGCTGGGATTACAGGCACCCGCTACATGCCCGGCTAATTTTTTGTATTTTTAGTAGAGACAGGGTTTCACTATGTTGGTCAGGCTGGTCTTGAATTCCTGACCTCGTGATCCACCCGCCTCGGCCTCCCAGAGTGCTGGGATTACAGGCATGAGCCACCGTGCCCAGCTAAGTAGAGGACTTCTAGTTGGGTGGAGAGGCAAAAATGCTCTTTCTCCCTCATTATTGAAACGCTGCAAGAAGAGCAAAAGGACCCCAACCCTGCACTGAGCTTAAGCCTCTGGAAAGACCCTGTGCAAGGCCCTGGCTGATTCTCTGACCCCAGCTTTCTGGGCTGGAGTCTGCCACATGGGTTCTTGGATGTGACAATTCTAGAGTCAGTTTTGGAGCTGGGGAAATGGACAGACAGGGAGAAAGGAGATTGAATGAAGTGAAACTGAATGGAGTGAGAAGAAGAGCAAGGTGCACTTTGCAATAGGGCAGATGTTGTCTCCTTTCCTTCTTCTCTTCTCTTCTCTCTTTTTTCTTTTCTTTTCTTTTTTCTTTTCTTTCTGAGATGGAGTCTCACACTGTCGACCAGGCTGGAGTGCAATTGTGCGATCTCAGCTCACTGCAACCTCTGCCTCCCGAGTTCAAAGGATTCTCCTGCCTCAGCCTCTCTCCTGAGTAGCTGGGATTACAGGCACCTGCTACCATGTCCAGTTAACTTTTGTATTTTTAGTAGAGATGGGGTTTCACCATGTTTGCCAGGCTGGTCACGAACTCCTGACCTCGTGATCCACCCACCCCCGGCTTCCAAAAGTGTTGAGATTACAGGTGTGAGCCACCACGCCCGATCCCAGATGGTGTTTCTTGAAGCCATTTTCCCAAGGATGTGTGCCTGTGTGTAGTGGGAGTGCTGGGTGGCATTCCTGCTTTTTTTTTTTTTTTTTTTTCTGGAGGTCAGGGAAGGTTTGACAACACGCTGTAGATGAGGCTCCCTCTGTCCCAGGGCTGAGGTTACCCTGAAAGCTCTTGGAGAGCCAACACCCTCCCCAGGGACATAGCACCATCCTCTGGAAATGCAGCTGCAGGTTCAGACACTGACTGAGAGTGAAGCTGGGGTCTCACCATGGGAGACTGGGAAGTGCATCAGGAAACAGGGATACATTCATGGGTTATGACTCAGCCTATGTCTGCCCTGGGGCCACCATGCCCATCCACTTTTTGCTCTTAACTCCTCAATCTAAGGAAGATCTCCTGACTCCAGGCCCATGGACGAGCTCCCTAATGGAGAAGAGTGTTGGGACTTCTCCCACACAAATGACATCTTCACCAGCAGCTACTTAGGGGCAACAAGGAGGGCGTGATCACATTAATCTCTCTGTGTGCAATAGGTGGAGTCCAAGACCGTACTCTCAATGGAGCTACTGCTGGGGAGAACCAGGTGTGGGAAGTTTGAAGATGACATTGACAACTGCCCTTTTCAAGAGAGCCCAGAGCTGAACGATGTAAGAAAAGACACCAGCTTCCCTCCTGGGCACTGCTGTGGATACCATATGGGGTGTGATGTGGGCACGGGTGCAGCTGACAAAGAGACTTAGAGGAGTGAGTCCATAGCAGCCTCTACCAGGTTGCCCGGCTCGTGCCTTAGTGGGGAGCGCAGACAGGCAGGCAGCCAGGGGTCCACTTGCAGGCTCCTGGCCAGTCTGAGTTTTCTGACTCTGCCCTGTCACACCACTACAGCTGCCTGCATCCAGGGCACACTGGCCTTCAGAATCCTCTTTCCCCCTGGGGTCCCAGTCTCTTGGGTCCAGTAAGAAGCTGTCCCCTCTCTGCTCTTCCTCCCCTGCCTTCTGGAAGAACCTGGGATCTGACATCACCTCTGTCTGTGGATGCAGTTCTCAGGGTGTCCCTACCCTCCCCTAGACCCAAAAGTGGTGGAGGCTGAGAAGGAGCCCCACTACCCTCCTCCCAGGCCTGGCCAGGGCCCTTCTGAGCTGCAGCACCTGCTCTAGGGGACAAGCTCCAAGTAAAGCCTGGCTCTGGGAAAACTCTTCCTATGCTTAATCAACTCCTTTATTGTGATATTAACAAATGGGTAGCTAATTGCTTAAATCTGGGAACTGCTTCCACTGGGACAACACATTCTCC
>NC_044991.1:33439032-33510584 GCF_008728515.1 Papio anubis
GGTGAAGAAGGCTAGGAAGTTCATTGCCTGACACTTTCAGTCTTTGCATTTGGGTTCAGGCAGGAGGAAGGGATTTGGAAATGGCTGGTCAGGTTTCCAGGACAAAGTTTCTTAATGTAAGAGTCTATCAAGAGCTTGCAGAAACCCCATTGTATCCTGAAGCTTATGAATGTGTTTGTGTAAGAGTGTGCATACATGCACACACACACGCACAAACATTCATTTCTACAACTGTCGTCAGATTTGTAATGGCTTCAGTGACTGCACATTACTCTAATATTGAGGTATAGGTACTGAGATGTAAATGAAATGCCATGAGTTTTCACTGAATGAAATGCAGACCAACATCTTCATATTTAGCTGTACATTACTTTCCAGTGAACTGGGCAGCAGGCTACCTCCCCCTTACATTCAACAGATGCAGAATATAGGAGACTGAAAGAGGATGAAATGAGCACTCGAAAGCCAAGCCAGAGCCCACCTGCTAATCACAGTCATTGAGTCCACAGCAGTGATGAGCTCTCTGATGGAAATGGCACAATAGGGAATGTGAACTAAGACACCCTCACTTCCCCCAGGAGCTCACAGTGTAGCTGAGAGAAGATCTAATCCAGAAACGTTCAGTGCCACACAATAAAAACAAGGAGAAATGCATTGAATACTAAATGGCTGTTATAATTCAGAGAGCAAGTAGAAACACATGCTAAAAGTCAACTCATGATTAATTCATAGCTAATGTGCTATTAAACATATGCAGTCATATCAACCACACCAATAGGACAATCAGGCGTAGCATTTGTTATTTTAAAATAAAAACATAGGGATAATCCAGTGAAAAACATAGAGATAATCCAGTGAAAAATAACCTATAATCTCATAACTCAAACACCATGGCTGACATTTAAAACGTTTAGAAAAAACACAAGCACATTGTTATACTATTCAATGGAAAAGAGAGATTCAAAATTTAAAAAAAAAAAAAGGAAAAGTCAAAAGCACGCATCTTCCTACCCAGGCTAATATCTATAAAGATATTCACTGCTAATAACCCCTTATGCTTTGCTTTCTTCCAGGAAAAATACAAATGGTAGTTTGTTTTTCTTGTCTTCTCCTTGCTCTCTCTCTCTCCTTCTCTCTCTCTCTCTGTCTGTTAGATGTGTATGCATATATACATGTATATATGCGTGTATACATATCGATATATGATATGAGTTCTTCCCAAAGCTCTTTCTGCCTCTAGATGTTAGTGTTGATGATGTAATATCTGGAGCTTTCTCAAACTTCTTGCTACCAGCTCAAGGTTGAAGCATCATGAATGGAGAGGTAAGGCTGAGAGAATCCCAGGGAGGAAGAGCTGGATGCTGGGAGTTCTGTTTCTGGAGCCTGTCTCACCCAAGGGCTTCTTCTCATGAGAAGTAGAGCATTCCCTTTGCGTTCAAGACATTTTAATTGGGAACTTTGTTTACATCCAGCTGAAGGCCTCTCACCAGGCACTGATGCCCGTACAGGTTTCTTCTGCATGAGTTTCTCCTTCCCTCACCTCTTCTCCAGGTCTTCTTCTACTTTTGTGGTTGGCGGCTTTACCTCTTCCCTCATGTCCCCTTTGCCCACCCACTATGAAAAAATACTGGAGTCTGCCCATGTTATTGTCAGAGGGGATTTTCCAGGAAGCTAATGGTATTTAAGTGCAGGGCTCCTCACAACCCCAGAAAAGGGTCTGAGTGGGGCCGAGCAACAGCTGCTCTTGGCTGGATGTTTTGTACAATTTTTAAAAGTCAAGTATTTAAACTGCTGTTATTTAAGAGCATTGCCTTTGTTTACTCTGACTTTCTCTTTCCCATTCTCCTCCTGCATGCTGTGTAGGTGGACACAGGCATTTTGGTATCTGGCTAAGAGGAAGCTGAGTTGAGATGCATTTAACCTGGGGTGAGGGGAACACACCCCTGTGGTTCTCATTCACTCCTGAGGATAGTTACATTGTCTCTAGGATCCTGTTGTAAAAGTGGCCCCAACCCTGGCCCCACCATCTGCCTAGGATTTGACCCAAAGCAGCAGGGACAGAGGTGGTTCCTGGATCATGACTTTTCCCAGCACTGCATATGGGAAACCTGTGATCAGTGCAGAGGAAACAAGGTTTGCAATTTTCCACTGTGTGGAAAATTATTCCCAGCAGAAACATGGAAATTATGAGTGGATAATTTGGTTCTTTTTGACACCTAGTCAAAAATGGAAGTTTTCTCCTGTTGGAAATATACTCATCAATATGGTATATACAATAATTACTGCACGATGCAGTTGTTCTTATTTTTGATGGGAATTGGATGAGAAAGAAATCTTGATTTTTAACATCTATAGAGCATAGACTTGTGTGGTGAAACTGCCCACAGCAAGGACATGCAGGTGTGAATGGCACAGACAGGAGGCACGAGGCTGCCCTCCCTCCCCTCTTACCCTGACGACCTCTCCCAGCTGCAGGCAACACAGATGTAAAATTGACCAGCAGCGAGACAGCCTGAAGAAATACTTGTTTCAGGAGAAACTCCTCCTGCATTTTCAATGAGCTAATCAATATAACACAAAATGATACATTTGCACAATTGTAAATCTCAGAACAACAGTGACACATTAAAAATGCTGTGATAGGGAGCACTGTCAATAGCAAAAGTCCTTATGATATCAATCAAGAAAATTTAGAAAGAACTAAAATCTCAGAGATCACTATGAAAGGAAACTGGAAGAGGCTTTTCCAAATTTGATGACAATCAGACAAAATTTGAGTTATAAATTAGAAAGAAGATGTTATGCACCATCAGTTTTACAAAATGATACAACCTCTCAGTGGAAAGACTGGCTTATCCTTCTGCTATATTTATACACAATTCTGCTGTAAATTCAGTGCCTTACGATGGGGCAAATAGGGATTCACTAATTGAAGACGAAAATATAAGGAGAAATCATTACAGCATTCTGTCACATATTAATTAATAAAATATTATATGAATAAGGTTGGGAGTGGTGACTCATGACTGTAATCCCAGCACTTTGGGAGGCCGAGGCGGGCAGATCACGAGGTCAGGAGATCGAGACCATCCTGGCCAACGTCATGAAACCCCGTCTCTGCTAAAAATACAATTAGCCGCATTTGGTGGCACACGCCTGTAATCCCAGCTACTTGGGAGGTTGAGGCAGGGGAATTGCTTGAACCCAGGAGGCAGAGGTTGCAGTGAGCCGAGATCATGCTACTGCACTCCAGCCTGGGCAACAGTGAGACTCCATTTCAAAAAAAGAAAAGAAAAGAAAAGAAAAAAATAAAATACTACATGAATAAGTCAAAATAGCATGGATTAAGATGGATTAAGAAAGGGCAAATCTGCCCTTTCACCTGCAGGATGGACAGACGGACTGATGGTAACAAAGCCAGTGGCATCATGTGCAGGAAACAATGTTTCTTTCAAACTGTAGCTTTGAAATGTCAAACAGCCTCTTTCTCTGCTGACTACCCTGTTTCCTCTCAGTGGAAGACCTTGTTCTGTAGAATCAAGGGGAAGTCAGAAATTTTGCCTGTCAGTAAGAACATCCCACTGCCTGCAGGATGTAGATTGACCTTCACACAGAGGTACAGAATTTCAGAGAAGGGGTTTCCAGACAGAACCTTCCTCATCTGGCTGAACTTTATGGGTTCTGAGGACATAGGAACTGGGTGCATTTTGCAGTCCAGAGCAGACACTGGCTCCTTTCCACAGAGGACTTCTGAGTGTATCAACACAGCCTCAAAATCCCTTTCCCCAGTCCTATATATTTTCCTTTATTTGGCAAGTTTTCCTGGGTTCCTTCTGTGTAACTGTCATTTTTCTGGATTTTGTAATTTTTGTAGTAGTATTTTAAAATGTGTAATTTTCTATTTTTTCTTTTCTCTTCCTAAAAAAATGTTAATTTTTGTGCTTAGTTCATATTGGTAATATTGTGCTACGCTTCATTCCGAGACCCCCTATATTGTATGAGCCTCGGGCCCCGCAGCACCTGGTCTGCCTGTGGTCGTGCAAGCGTCCATCTCCCCAAGGAAAGACTGCACAGTCTCGTGCTTCCCAGGCCTCCAACACACTCACCCCTCGTTCCAGTGATTTTTCTGTGCTGGATGATAGGTTTCTAACCACTGCAGTTTCTGTCTTTTACCACTGATCTGTGATATTTTTGCTAAAGGAATTCTTAGAGGAGACAACATATATCCAAATATGACTTAATCGGGAGCCTCCTTAACACTGCTCCAAAGACCTCGTGGCTTCAGAACACAGCTCGGTGCTCACCACTTGGTCCAGAAGATGCACTTGCTCTCTCTTGGCCTCCCTGCCCCCTCCTCTGCTACAGAGGCACATTCTGGACCCTCTGCTACAAGGACTTGTAAGCAGCCCCTCACATCTGCCACTGGGAACTTCTGCAACTGTGTCTTACCTGCCTAATATTTCTCTGTAGAAGTGTTCATCTCCGTGTGACAGAGGGACAGCTGTGAAACCCCAGCACGTGGCCTTGTCTTCTCTTCCGAAGCCTGGAATAATTATTCCAGTCTTCAAGGGTCATACTTAGCATCAAGCTTATTACATCTGCTATCAGTCATTCACTACCAATGAGTCAGTTAGGCATTGGCGAATCAGACTCAATACTAAGAGAAAAAGAAATGTCCTCTGTGGTGAGGTCTAAACATATTTGGGCTTTACGATGTCTTTTTCTGTGTGTGTGTGTGTGTGTGTGTGTGTGTGTGTGTGTGTGTGTGTATTTAAAGTGAGATTCATTTTGTGTCCCATGTCTGGTGGCAATATTATTAAGGATAATAGTATTAATCAGCATTCAAAACTTTCCATTATTTGTCAGGTGATCACTGTGTGAGTTTATTTTTGTTCAGGGAGTCAGGAGTGAATGGTAGGTGAGGACTTTGACTCTGACCTCTGATGTTTGTCCCATGTAACTTCAGCAGCTGGTCATCCTCTAAGCACCAGGTTCCACGTTTCTCCAAACAGGGAAAGCCATGGTGCCTGCTTCACCGGTAAGAGTAGATGAGATGATGGATACAGAACCCCAGCTGTCCTGTGGGCACATCGTCCATGCTCTCTTGGAGGCTGGTGTTATTTCTCATGCTCAGGTGTTGCTTGTAGAAGTCAAGCATATTATTTAAACAACATTTTATTTGCTTTAATATACACTGTAACCAGGGTTATAATTTCACATGTCTTGGGAAATACTGTTCAGTGCAAGGAAGCCCTCTGCATTCCCAGCATGGAAACTAATTTTCCCAATACCATGCAGCAAGTCAGGATGAGCATCTCCATCACTGGTCAGCCTCATGCCTTCTTCCACTTCTGTGCAAAGAATTCAGGCAGCCATTGTGGTAATCCCGATAACTGTGATTAAATCATTCTAGTTAATAGGGAGGCTCGCCAGGACAACATCACCAAGTGCTGGAGTGGGAGGAGGGTCTGAGAAAAAAGATGAAGGAATTAACTGGGGGTCAAGCCCATATAACGGCATCATTTTCAGGTGCAGGTGGGTTTGAACTGGAGGCCTAGAGGAGATGCTGCCTTTGATGCCATTATCTGTCTTGACAAAGTGTCATTGTGTTCAGATGTTTTGTGTTTTCAAATTCTAACCCAGTAGGATCTGATTAATAACTGGCCATATCATCAGTATCAGGGCTGAACAGTATGGTATTTTATTTTTATTCAGCTCTAATCCAAGGCTGCCTTCACTTGGACATCAATATCTAATTTGTTCAATGGTGGTGTGTTTTACTTTGGCAGTTCTTTTCCCCTCATAGAGAAATAAGCAGTCTTCAAAGAAGCTTTTAAATACTTACAAGATTCCTTATTTCAGTTCACATTGGGCCACTAAATTAATGAATCATGATTAGGAATATGCATTTCTCCTTGCTTGAGTTCATCTGTAGCTTTGTGAATGGGGTTTTACCCCTTCGTTGCAGGGTGTTAGTGAAGAAAGGGTCAGCACTTGATATCAACCTTGACATTAATTTGAAGACTTGCTTAGGAAGATTCAGCAGTGGTGTTTCTTTAGATGAAACAGAAACATACTTACTTTAAATTGTTCCAGTTAATGAATGATTCCAGTTATAGTCAATAAGAATTATCATATAAATTGAATGCCAATAAATTCTAGAAACTGTTCCACTATTTTACATGTGGGTAACACATGAGAACCAGAAACTGCCTTTAAAAATTTAGTTATGAAGCCCACTGGCTTCACCAGAGGCATGTTTCAGAAGCTGCATAAATGAGTATTTCTGATTGGGACCTTTAGGGTTCAGAGAAGCAATTTACTAACTAGTTGTTGTGATGGCTGCCATTACTCTTTGGGTTTGGAAGTACAGGTCAGTTACGGCGAGATTGATCGACTGCTGCAAATCATTGGCCTGAGTAGGAGTGGTCTACAACACACAAATTGAAATATGTGTTTCCTGGATGTCTGGACCTTCCAGAGTAACTACTGTGCATATGGAGAAACTATAGATCACTGCACAAACTGGGACAGTTTTGGTTTTTGTAAATGAAAGTTAAATTATTATTATCATAATAAAAACATGAGCACGCTTCTCTCCTCATAAGCCTTGTAATATATATACCTTTAGAGAGAATGTTAAGAATTGCAGACAGTCAGTTTTTCTATAGCAACCTTATATTTTCAAACTTTAATTGCAGTCACTTACTACCTAATCTGACTCCTCCTTTCACAATTCACACACGATTTTCTCACCATGCTTTAAAGGTATGAGTATAACCATACGCAGTTTACTTCAAAATGTGTTCCACCAACATACTGTGCATGAACATCACCCGGGTGGGACTTAGAAACAGCTTCCTGGTCCTATCCCAGACCTACTGAATCTGGTGTGGTGTGGTGCTGTATGGTGTGTGTGTGTGTGACCTGTGCACGTGCACTTTGACAAGCCCTCAGGGTAATTCTGGTATTCTCTACCTTTAGAGAACCAGTGTCCCTTGAAATTTAATGATCTAGTCTCCTTGCAAACATACAGCATGTGCTCCTGAGGAATTAACCCTTTCTGCATGCTTTTTGTATTGCTCTACCTCTTTTAATCTCCTGCTCAGAGACACTGATGCCATTGGATTTGAATGGGAAATAAAAAGCGATAGAAAAGAAAGGCCACCACCACAACTGAAGAGGCTTTCTGTATATGATTATGTGGCTTGCTTCCGATCAGGAAAACATATGTTTCTGAATAACTGACAACTCTTTCTTCCTTTCTTGGTGATGAAAGCCCTAAAATCATTGATGTCTATCTTTGCTGGGCTTCAGAAGACTTCCAGCAGGGTTTACAGTGCTCCTCTTAATAGCAGATTTCTATTTTTTCCCCAAATTAACTCATAATAAAGCAACATTTAATAAGCACATGTAAAATGCCAAGTTCTGCACTCAGCTTCCACATCAGTTCATTTTCCACTTGAACATCTGAAAATATGTATTTGCATAAGGCGAAGGCAGCACAGTTTACGTTAAAAAAATACAGAATTTTTCCCTCCAGCAAATTACCCATTGCTCATAAAACAAGCCCAAGACTACAGCTTCACTAAAATTCTTGGTTTTCCTGCACTGTGGGAATTGAAACAGAATTTCATCAACAGCTATGTGCTGAGCACTTCCTACATGCAAGAGACATCTATGGGGTGGCATGCAAAGATGTGCAAGTTAAATTGGTTCTATCCTCGATGAGTTTTAAGGATAGTTCTGTTGTCAGTGGTCCGGTTCAGATTCTTGACTTTGCCACACAAAAGAATTTGAAAGGGAGTTCAAAGTGAATGTAGGTAAAGAAGTGTATCCTTTTCTTTGGATATATATCCAGGAGTGAGATTGATGGATCATATGGTAGTTCAATTCTTTGCTTATTTGCAAAACTCCTATGCTAATCACCCTGATTTGATCATTACATATCATATATATGTATTGAAACATCACACTATACTCCATAAATATAATAAATATGTGCAATTATTGTGTCAATTTAAATATATATAAATGAAACCCATTTAAATTTTGTGACCCTTGATGAAAATATTTCAGCAAATTATTTTTTAACACAAAAAAATGAAGGCATGTGGTATAAAGTAAGATAGACATTTTGATACAACACAACATTATTCTGTAGGCCATACAATTTAACTTATTGGTTACTGTATTTAGGTCTGTATTTTGTAGTTTCATCACTTCTAATTAGTTAAATATGATATTTATGGTTATTTCTATACAATACTTGTGGACCTACTTTTCTAATGTTATTTATGACATCTTGAAATAACATAACTCCCTTCAGAAAAAAAATTATTATTTGCTACTTTTTGTTCTGAAAACACCTGGGAATTTTTTGGCTCCTCCAAATATTGTGTACATCGTGGTGTTTTTGTTACTGAAATATCAGGACTTGAAGGTCCTGTTTCTTGCTCCACAGCCAGTCACTGAGTATTGCCAGAGAAGAAGGCTTTAATTGGGTGCTACAGTTGAGGAGATGGGAGATCAGTCTCAAATCCATCTCCTCATCTGACTGCAGTTGAGAGCTTATGTAGCAGGGAAGGAATGTAGCTATATATATACTATATATACGGGAAAACAGGAATGAGGGAAGAGTAGGGAAGAGGTGTTTCCATTTCTTGATATTAGCCTAAGGGTTGGTTTTCTGAGAAAGAAACTCAGATAAGACAACTGTTTCAAGCTTTAAGACTAGGAGGGTCAACTTCTATGTTTATTACAAGAAAAAACCATAAACATCAGTTCTACCAGGAAATTGGGCCATTTCAGTGGTCTCTTTCTATTTACCAATTCCTCAGTCGTGGGGAATCTGGTCATTGATCTTTATGACTGCTTCGAGCAGAGAAAGGGCATGGTGGGATAACGAGTAATGAGAATATCGTATCTGTGATTGAAAGTGCTCATGAGTACCTGGTTGGCACCTGGCTTGTTGGAGCCCCACGATCTGGGTAAATTTATTATGATTTTAGAGCAACATTTCAAGCCACATATTGACTAAGAACCAATAGCATAGATAACCCCAATTTAAGCATTTTGTTACACCCATCTGAGTTCAGGAATATAGAGAGGCAAAGTTCCCCAGTTTTTCAGCTTTTCAGGCATCTGTGTGCCCATCCTTGATTTAGAAGGTCTGAACTAATTTTATCTCTCAAAATCAGCCCTTAAAAATCTCACTCACTCACCTTTTCTACAGTAGTCCCTTGACCTAAAGGGATTGAGTAGATCTAATTTTTGGCTCTGTGCCTCAGAAAAGCAGTTCATTTTGATTGTTACCTTCTTCGGGGTCTGAAGAGGAGGCTTTGACTGATGTCAATATTCAAGATCTATCAGGAATGGATGCCTTTTTTAGACCAAGAAGTCAAAACCCTGCAACTTAACAGCAGAAGGATTAGTTAATAGGACATTTATCAAGGATGTTAAAAGACTAAAAAATTCCATCAAAACAGAATCACAGGTCATTGTAAAGTAGTAGCTACTTATTTAACCAAAGTGATCATCAAAAAACTTTAAAAGCATAGAATAAAATTATAGGCATTTTTATCCATTATATGCAGATAGACTACTTTGCTATAAAATAAATTTCTGCAATATAAGTGATCAAATATAGTATATATATTTATGCTGAGAACAGAAGCCAATGTTTATTAAACTGTTTAAAGACATAGAGAACATTTAAAAATTGTGGTTCCGTTTATAAATACTGGAGAAAGTTCTTTCATTCTCTCTAATTTGTCAAAAATTAAAACACTGTTATGGGGTGTTGAGTAGTTACTGCCTGCAGGACCTCAAACCACTGTAATTAAGTGGCTAGGTTACATATGACCCAGCAATCTCGCTGCTGGGTATATACCCAAAAGAAGGGAAATCAGTATATTGAAGAGACATCCTCCTTGTCTGTTGCAGCACTATTCATGGAAGCCAAGGTTTGGAAGCAATCTAAGTATCCATCCACAGATGAATGGATAAAGAAAATGGATAAAGAAAATACACCATGCAATACTATTCAGCCACAAAAAGAATGAGATCTGTCATTTTGCAACAACATGGATGGAACTGGAGGTCATTATGTTAGTGAAATAAAGCCAGGCACAGAAAGACAAACATCACATGTTCTTAGTTATGTGTGGGATGTAAAAATCAAAACAATCGAACACACGGAGGCAGAGAGTAGATGGGTAGTTACCAGAGGCTGGGAAAGGTAATGGAGAGTATGGGAAAGGTGAGAATGGTTAATGGGCACAAAAACTAGTTTGAAAGAATGAATAATACCTAGTATTTGATATCACAATAGGGTGACTATAGTCAAAGTACCTTCACTATACTTTAAAAATAACTAAAAGAGGATAATTAAGTGGTTTGTAACACGAAGGATGATATCTTGACAGGGTATCTGACAGGGTAGATATCTTATTTTCCATGATGTGATTATTATGCATTGCATGCCTGTATCAAATATCTCATGTATCCCCTAAATATATGCACTTAATATGTACTCACAAAAATGTTTTAAAAATCAGGAAGTGGCTACATTACTCCCTGCATATATCTAAATGCTAGCATTTTAGTGACAGGCTATGACCCCTAAATATATGCACCTAATATGTACTCACAAAAATGTTTTAAAAATCAGGAAGTGGCTACATTACTCCCTGCATATATCTAAATGCTAGCATTTTAGTGACAGGCTATGACCAAAAGCATAAAAAATGTGGTAGGTCCTTATCTAAATAAGACAATTAACTTTTCTTTCTATCATTTAAAAAATGATATATGCAAATACCAGTTTTGGAAATTCAGTATGAAGACAAATAATCTCCTTCACTTAAATAGTATACACAAAACAAGGACACAGTAGAAACAAGCACACAATAATTTATTTTCGGTTATTTTAAAAAAGCATCATCACACATTTACAAAACTGGTTTCAAGATACAGTACTGACAGTCAATTAGGTAATTTTCACCACTGGAAATCTTCAAATCCGTGCAACACTTACACATATTTTGTTTTTAAGCACATACATGAAGCCCCAGGAGTGATAAAAGGTTTGGGATCAAAAATCATTAGAAAGTCTCACGTTTTTAAATTGCATCTAATCCAAGTGAATGCCACTTAATTTTAATAACAATTAAAACAACTAAAGTAGTTTGAGAGAAATCCCAGTCAATATTATTTCCTTAAGCATAAGGCCAAAGTTTCCTGAACTTTGAAACTTATACAGTATCACAGTTTTTCCTCATTACTTAAAGGAAAATATCTGAAACCAGTTCAAACTTTGATTGAATTGAATTATCTTGAAAATAAAAACCATTTAAAGGTTTCTACTCTCACCTACTTTTCCAAATAGTAAGATAAAGTAGGTACTATCTCTGTTCAGAACTTATAAAAGTAAGTCTTTTATTTTTGGCCAGAAATATTAAAAGTTCTTACAGCTCTCCAGATCATCAGAGGTAATCATATCAATCAAATTTTAAGTGTCTTGTGTGCTCTATCAACTTTTAGAGGCTTGATGAAGGTACTTTAGGAGTTTTAGATAAGTAGAGCAAATGATAAATTGTTGGAAATGCATAGAAACAAAATGACTCTCCATAGAGCCAAATAAAAGCCTTCCATTACAAACTTTAAAAAATCAGTTTACTTATATTTGAATATATATATATACGTTTGCTTATATATGGAGATATATATTTACTTATATATGGATATATGTGTTTACTTATATATGGATTTTACTTATCTATGGATATATATGTACATCCATATATAAGTAAACTGATTTTATATATATGTATACACACAAGTAAAAATCAAAGAAGAGCGAACATTAAGTAAATGAAAATTAAAAGAAAAAAATGAATAAATAGGAAGGTGACTCACAATTTTTTTCCATTCAGTTTACATTGGAGGCTAGTGTTACTCAGAGCCTAAAATGAGCACATGTGGGACAATGTCACATATGGACAATGTCAGTTGACCAGATTTATCCAATTTTCTATCTGGTTTTGAAGAATATTTTATCTAAAGTTTTTGAACTCTCAATTTTCTCTGTATGTACATCAAGGTACACATACAGAGAAACAGAAAATAACTACACATGACTTACACAGACAATGTATGACATGCTTGGGCCTTCTGTTTTGTTCTAAATTTTCTTTTTAAAATAAAAAGTCATTTTAGTTCAGAACAAAAATTTACCATATGAGATCTTTCTTCATACAAAATTATTCTTTCTTCTCTTCCTTACCAAAGAAATGCATATTTATATCCATAACTGTCCTCACATCTCTCTCTGCTACTTACTCTTTTCTTTCTACCTGGTTTATAAATAATCTTTCTAAGTCTATAATTTGAGTTAACTTTTAGATAATTGTTGAATTACACAAAATTTTTTTTTCTTCAATAAGAACACATCTTCTTTGGCATATTTTACATACAGAATTATTTATTAGCCATAATATCTATTCTTAGTAACCTTAAATTTTGGTGAAAACGTTGGAAGCAAGAAATCCTGAACTATCTATCAGACATTAGCATTTTATAGATAAAAACATTCCACATTTTAAAAAATACTGTTTCCCCATACCATAACCCTTTCTTAATTGGAAATTACCAAGGTATCTAATGAGCATCAAAAATAATTTTAAGATTTAAAATTATACAAAAAGTTTACCTACAAGCATTTATCCTATTTGCATGTACTCAATTCTTTCAATTTTAACAGTTTATCTAGATTACTTCTGAAAACTGAGATATTAAATAAAGCTAGTCATCATTTCAAGTTATTTCCTTGTTAACTATTTACAGTTTGTGAATATCTGGCGTTCACCTAAGTAATGAACTTAAAGCTAAATACATGGGTATTTTCACCAAGAACTCAGGGTATTCAGCTGTTTTCATTAAACCAACAACATTAAATTATTCCTATTTATCAAAAAAGTCATACAAACAAAGATCATTTTGTTTTGGCTGGGTTTGTAGTTTTGTAACCTTGTGTGCCAAACCTTGACAGCTCAAAATATATAGCAGAGAGAAATATAAAACACACACACCAACGTATGTTGACAATTCTGAAGACATTTCTATTTTATTTTACCAATAATTTTAAAGCCTGCTTGTTTATTAAAGATGTACTTAAATTATGTGAACTTCAATAATGCTTGTGTTTGTTTACTTTATCTATGAGCACTGTTTCATTTATAAGCCAGTTTGGTATCCTGTGAAAACAACACATAACATCCAGACATATATACACACAGACAAACAAAGACCTAATAGCTTTACCACAGAACACTAGCCACAAGATAGCAGTACAAACTCAGTGGTTTACATACATGTTCACATGGGTAACCTTTGTTTGCTCCAGTAGGTAATCCAATGAAGACTGCGAAACAAAATTCTGGATACAGCAGTTTCCGTGACAGTTTGATTTTTGATGGCCAAACCTCCCCAGACTCTAAAGAATACTGGAGCCAAACGGTACCCAGGAGAACATCACGTACTAACCAGGCCCAACCTTGCTTAGAACAGCGGCATAAAACCTGGATACAAGGAACTCCATCCCGCTTTCCCATTCACCAGCAAAATGAATCCAATTGTGAGTCAGCACTACAACTCAGAGACCTTTCGAAATTAGAAGAGACCTGGCATGTTCAGGGCGGTGTGGCTGCAGACCTTCCCTTGCTCCATCAGACCAGAGCTCTGCTCAGACCAACCTAAAACAACAAACCCACACAGCTGCACTCTGGAATGGAACCCAACCACCCAAAACTCCATCAACACACACACACAATCTCCAAAATACAGTCCAACTCCTTCAACAACAAACAAGCCCTGAGAGCGTCCAAATGGTAACAATAGGGGTGCTTTCTCTCTCCACAGGTTGGGCTTGTTCAATCTACTCTAAATGAAAATTCCTCCAGAATTTCCTAGAATTGAGAGCAGATCCCACTGTCTGGACCCACAAAGACACTCACTTGCCTTTTGTAGTACTTGCGCACACACCTGCGCAATTGCTGACAACCCTCAAGAGTGTCCACAGTAAAACAATTGGGGTGCTTCCTTTCTCTGTTGGTTGGGCTTGTTCAACCTGCAAATGGGAATTCCTTCAGATTTTCCCAAATTAAAGGAGTCAGTCTCACTGTCCACCATTACCCACTTCAAGAGGAATACCCACTAAAGGATTCAAAACTTTAAAAGGTAGTTCTTCCTAGGCAACCAGGAACACAACTGGGGCTGGCCGGATGGGGCCAGAGAGAGAGATAGAAACCCACTTCCAGCCAAAAATGGGCAGGCAGCTGCTTAAGGAGGGCTCCCAAGATTCTCCTATCTCCCAACAGCCGAGCTGTGAGCACTGTCCTACCTGTCAGGGAACTAAAATCTGCTGCCAAAATGGCAGGGGTTTCTCTACGTCCTGTTGCTTGCCACACAGGAAGCCAATCACTGAGACAAGTACTGCCAGGGAAGAGGGCTTTAACTGAGTGCTGTAGCTGGGGAGACGGGAGACCAGTCTCACATCTATCTCCCCAGTAAGCTAAAATTGGAGGTTTATATCATGGAAAAGGAATGTAAGTATAGGCAGGAAAACGGAAATTTGGGAGGGGTTAGATAGAGGAGCTTCAGTTTCCTGATACGATCTGCAAGGCCTGAGGGTCAGTTTCCTGAGACAGGAACTCAGATAAGACAAATGTGTTTCAAGCTTTAAGGCCGGGAGGATCAATTTCTACATAAAAAAGAAAAATGGAAGCATCCACTTGTTGGGGAAAATTGGGCCAGTTTTGTTTTCCTCACATTTCCCCTGGGCCAGGACCCAGGAAGGTCCCCAGGATTGTCATGTGTTCCACCCTCACTTCAGACTTGAATAGTAACAGCTGCCTGCTGATCTAGAATCTCTTAAGAATGGATGGAGATAAACACTTTCTGGGAAACTCCTTAATGAGTTGCAATCATTTTCAGCCCGTTTCAACTCATCTCATCCTCCAAAGACCCATAGCTAGGTTCTGTGGCTACCTTTCTCCCTCATGCCTGCCCCACTGTTGAGCCCTGAGCAATGAAATCAGAGCTACATGGGGCAGAGCCTGGGCCTGAACCCGGGTCACCTGACTCAAAAGGCTGCACTGTAAAACTTCGTTTAATTTATAATTTTCTCAATTCGTGGTTTTGTTTGTTAGTTTGCTTTTGTATTTTTCATAGAGACAGGGTTTTACCATGTTGGCCAAGCTGTTCTCAAACTCCTGACCTCAGGTGATCCACCTGCCTCGACCTCCCAAAGTGCTGGGATTACAGGTGTGAGCCACAGTGCCCAGCCAATTCATGTTTTTAAGCTTTGATTTTCGTGTCACAACTTCTTGGTCTGTGTTTTTCCAGGTCTGGATCTCTCTTGGGTGTGAACTGGCCAGGCCTTGTTGACATTATCTGTGTTGTTGGTGACAGGGAGAACTCACTTCAGTTTTGGAACATTTGTTACATGCCAGATGTTTCTTTGTTCTTCAACCATAATGAAGTGTAGAACTGAGGTAAACTTAGAAGAATTAATTCTTTCATGTATTAAAAATTATGTGTTGCATTTCTGTTCTGTCAGGTGCTGCCCTAAGTCCTGGTTAAAAGTGGCCAGAACCTCATGGAGCTGCCATTGTAGGGGCAGAGACAGGCGGGAAGGCAGAGAGAGAGAGGGAGAGAGGAAGGGAGGGAAGGTGGCTGTAGACCAATGCCAAATGCAACTACCAAGCAAATGCACAGCAGGGGAGGGTGGGAAAGAGGACCGTGCGGAGATTTCAGACAGCATCGGGGACACACACAGGCACTGCCCTGCACTCAGTGAGGCAGCCGCGGGACACTCAGTGCAGAGAGCAGACAGGCAGGCGGCACCTCCCTCAGGTCAGCCCATGGCTCTGCTGTCCTCCCAGCTCCAGCGTCATAACCCAGAGGCAACCCCCTCCTTCACCAAACCTCTCCTCAAACTGTGTCTCCTTTCTGTCCAGGGATTTTAACCATGGCCATTTCCTTCTGTCTTGCCTGCTGCTGACTCATTCAAGTCTCCCTCACCTCTAGGCTTTCGCACCAGCAAAATTTACTGCCCTTCTAAGTCACTCCATCCATCCCCTGCCTGGCAGCCAGAACACGCTTTTGAAATACAGACCTTCTCATATCTGTTCTCCCACTGACTGCTTCTGTCACACACAGGGCAAGATGCATCCTCTTGTCCTGACCCACAGGCTCGGTGCAGCCCGGCCCTGCCTGCTGTATCGGTGAGTCCTCTCCTCCTCTCTTGCTCTGTTTTGGTCACGTGGCCCATTTTCAGCTGGGCAAATGCAACCCCCTCTCCCACCTCGAGGCTCTCACCTCTGAGCCGCTCCCCGGCTCCTGATGCTCTGTAAGTGTTCCCAGAACCAAGCTGATCCAGCTGCATTTTTTCGAGGCCCAATAACGAAAAGCAGGCAAACTAGGAAAGAAGGGAATTTATTGCTGTAACTAGATACTGGGAGCAGGCCAGAGATAATTCCACCAGACCAACTCAAAGTGTTACAATTTTTTTAGTGCTTATATAGGTTGGGGTTATGTGCCTATGTGCAGAATAGCATTTGCCTAAGTCTACTAGTAACTAATTTTGTTTCAACTAGAAGGTCAGAGGCAAAATGCTCGCTATGTCTGATTAAAGGACTCCAGTACAGCTGGGGCCTGCCTACTGTTGTACGGGGTGATTATGTCTATCTTATCTCCTTTACAGCTTGGTCCAGAGAGCTACCTTAGACTCTCCAATGAAATCTATTCAAACAGCTGCCTCTGTTACCTTGACTCGTCTCAGGTACCGGTGCTGGCACTAGGAATTAAAGACTGTGTCTATTATTTTGACTTGCTCCAGGTTAGGGAGAAGCCCATGCAAGGCTCCTGCCGACCACATGTTTCATTTCTAGCTTTGATGTCTGGGCACTGATTTCCCTAGGTTTAGCTACTTGCTCAATCTTAATGCAGTGCTGTGGAAATCTGTCTGTGTAACTGGAATGCTATGCAGCCTGTCTGTGTGATTGTCAGGGAGAATCAGCCTGCCACATGGGGACAATACAGGCTCGTGATGGGGCCTCAGCTGATAGCACAGTTTCTTCAGGGAAGCGTCCCTACCCTGGCCCACCTGCAACAGGATCCCGATACTGTCTCTCATCACAACCCTCACTTGTTTTTCTTATGAAATGTCATATATTTATTTATTGACTTTCTTTAAAATATCAGAAAGGACAAACTGCTAATACAGAATGTGGAAGAATTTCAAACACCTGATGTGGGGTGATGGAAGCCAGACTCCAGGCTGCCCACTGGTTCCAGGACATTCTGGAAGGGCTGCAGGGAGGAGGGCACATCTGCGGCTACAGGAACTGTGGGAGGGCCGGGTGCCTGCACAGGGGCTGGAAGGAATGTCTGGAGGTGGTGGGGCTGTTCTGCACTGCGGTGATTACACACTGCACGCATTTGCCAAAATGCAGAGAACTCTCGACTACCATGGGTAAATTTTACTGTAGCACAATTATACTTCAAAGAAAATCTGAAGTAACCCTTTCCCACACAAAAAACGATGAAAACTATTAAAAAGCAAATCGTCAGTAGCATTGAGATATACAAATACATTTGGAAGATACCTTCAAAGCATGACAAAGATTTAACAGTTTCTATCTGGAAGGAACCAGAAACAAATTCAGAAGAATCACCCTCAACCGCATAGTAGGAATGTGAACAGAGTGCCTGAGCATGGACTGTCACTTCAAAAAACTCACAGATGGACTGTTCTGGGTGACACATATTTTTCAGTTAAACCTTTATTTTGATATTATTGTAAATTTACATGGAGTTGTAAGAAATAATACCTAGAGATCTCATGTACCCTTTACCCAAATTTTCCTATATGGTAACATCTTTCAAAACTATAGTTCAATATCACAGCCAAGAGGTTGACCTGGATGCAGTCAAGACACAGAATGTTGACACAGCGAGCATCCATCACAGTGCCCTTTTACAGCCAAACCCGTGATCCTCCACCCTCATCTCTTCCTTAACCCCTGGCAACCAGGACTCTGTTCTCCATTTCTATGATCTTGTCATTTCAAGTACACTGTATAAATAGAATCATCACATTACTTACAGTATGTAATCTTCTGGGATTAGCTTTTTTTTTTCTTTCAGCATGACTTCCTCGAGAATCCAACCGAACTGTTGTATGTATCAGTAGTTGCCTCTTTTGGTTGCTGAGTACTAACCCATCACATGCACCTACTACACTTTGCTTACATACCAGCTTCTTGAAGGAAAGATACGTGAGTTGTTTCCAGTTTACAGGTATTGTGAATAAGGCTGTTATAAGCATTTGTGTATAGACTTTTCTGTGAAGCTACAGTTTCATTTTTGGGGGAGAGATGAATGCCCAAAAGTGCAATTGCTGGATCACATGTAAGTTGCATGTTTTAAGAAACTTCCAAACTGTTTTTCTAGAGTGGCTGTAACATTTCACATTTAAAATAGCAATGCATGGGTGATCCCGTTTCTGTGCATCCTCGGCAGGACTTGGTATTGCCACTACTGTTTATCTGAGTGGTTCTGATAGGTGTGTAGTGATGTATCATTGTGGTTTTAGTGGGCATTTTCCTAGGGCTAAGGATGTTGAGCATCTTTTCATATGCTTCTTTGACATCGGCATATTCATTTCTGTGAAATGTCTGTTCATGTCTTTTCACTATTTTCTAATTGGATTGTTTGTTTTTGTAATTGTTAAGTGTCAGAATTCTATATACATATATCCTAGATACAAGTCCTTTGCAGGATATGTGGTGTTTCTATCTTTTTCATTCTCTTATCAAGGTCATTCACAAAGCAAATGTTTTCAATGTTTATGTAGCACAATTTACTAATTTTTCCTTTTACAGCTCTTGCTTTTTGTGTCAAGCTTAAGAAGTCTTTGATTAGCTCTGGATCCTACAGATATACTTTTATCTTTTTTTAAAAAGTTTTGTATTTTTATTTTTTGCTTAAATCTGTGATCCATTTTGAGTTAATTTTTGTACAAGTTATGAGATTTAGATCAAAGATCTTATTTTTCTTTTTCCTTTTTCCTCTCTGGATGTCCAATTCCAGCACCATTTGTTCAAAAGGTTATCTTTCTTTTATTAGATTGCTTTTTCCTCTTTGCCAAAAAGCAGCTGGATATATTTGTGTGGATCTCTTTCTGAGTTCTCTATAACATTCTAGTTACCTATTAGTCTGCCCCTCAGCTAATATCCCAGAGTCTTTAATACCTTAGGTATATAATAGGTCTTAGTATGGTGAAATAATTCCTCCCACTTCACTATTCATTGTCAAGATTGTCTTAATTATTCTAGAGTCCGTGCCATTCCATATATAGTTTAGAATGAGCTTATTTTATGCTTACAAAGAACCTTGTTGAACTCAGAATAGCCAAAATAATCTTAAAAAATTTTAAAAGGAGAGTAGAATTGGAGAACTCACACTTCTTAATTGTAAGACTTACTATAAAACTGTAGAATCAAGGCAGTGTGGTACTGGCAAAAAGGGAGACATATAGGTCAACAGAATGGAATTGAGCCCTGAAATAAACTCTTACATTTAAGCTCAATTGTTTTCTGGCAACAGTGCTAAGAAAATTCAAAAGAGAAAGAAAAGATTTTTCAACAAATGATGCCAGAACAACTGAATAAATACACATAAAAATAATGATGTTGGGCTTCTTATACCATACACAAAAATTAAATCAAAATGGATCATAAACTTAAATGTAAGGGCTAAACTGTGAAACTCTCAGAAGAAAACTCTTAGGATTAAATCTTTGTGAGCCTGAGTTGATCGGTGTTGTTTTCAAACCGGACACTAAGAGCACAGGTAACAAAAGGAAAAATAAATAAATTGGACTAAATAAATTGTTTATTATGCAGTTCATATTTTCTATATTCTTGCTGATTTTCTGTCTACTATTTCTATCATTATAAGGGGGGTTGTTGAAGCCTTTAATTATAATTGTAGGTTTGTGTATTTATCTTTTCAGTTCTATCAGTTTTTGTTTTTATTTTGGGGGAACTGTTGTTTCATGCATATACATTTAAGATTATTTCTTCCTTGTGGATTGATTGATTGATTATATGTTAATATTTATATCATTAGATTTTAAGTGCCGTTCTTTTTTTTTTTTTTTGGATGGAGTCTTGCTCTGTTTCGCAGGCTGGAGTGCAGTGGCACGATCTTGGCTCACTACAGCTTCCACCTCCTGAGTTCAAGCAATTCTCCTGCCTCAGCCTCCCTAGTAGCTGGGATTACAGGCCTCATCACCACACTTAGCTAATTTTTGTATTGTAGTAGAGATGGGGTTTCACCATGTGTGCCAGGCTGGTCTCGAACTCCTGACCTCAGGTGATCCACCCGCCTTGGCCTCCCAAAGTGCTGGGAGGACAGGCGTGAGCCACTGCATCTGGCCTTAAGTGCTGGGATGACAGTAGGGAGCCACTGTGTCTGGCCCTGAGTGCCATTCTAAGTGTCTATTCTGTTGACTGTTTAGCGTTAGTGCCTAGAGCAAGGCTTGCATGAGGAGGCACTCACTATGTGCTAAATAAATACGTAGACATTTTTAATGTAAAAGATTATCTAGATTAACCTATTCGTTTTACAGTGGAGAAAACTGAGCCCCATAAAATTTACTCCAGTTGTTCATGCTGTAAGAAATGTCTATCAGAGAGCATTGGAGTAGACTACAACAGCTTTGCTCTCAGACTTACATTTAAAGTAAATAGTTAGTGCTGTTTGTGTATATAAATTACGTGTGTTGAGATGCAGAGCAAGTAAAAAGAGAAGCCCCTATGTCCTAAAATGTTCTTGACCTTCCCTATTGGTGTTTTATTACACTTTACCCTCCTGTGCAATGCATAACTCTGCACATAGTATGTGCTTAATTAGTGCCTAACTGCTTAATGCTACCTTCCGCTTCCCTCTGTGTATAATTTATTGGAATACCCAATAATGTTAATAAGAGGTTGTAAGAAGCTCATTCTTCCCTTCAGAGGTCGGTCAGTACTCTAAGCTCAAGTCTTCACTTCAAAGTTCCTGACAGAGCTGGAGTGCTTCTTCTCAGAAGCCCGTGGCTTCAGAGGCTGTAGATCCTCTCTCTCCTGGGAAACCTGACAGAGGCCCTGTTTCGATCGCAGTCCTTACCAACTATCTTACTCACGTAAACACAGTCCCAGGGCAGCTGAGCTTTGTGGTCTGCAGGCAAAAAAACTCTTATTAAATAATTTATGAAACCCACAGCTGGACCATGGTCACATTGGTGCCCAGTCAGTGATATTCTGGTTTTATTTTGAACCCTGCTTTTTTTGTTTGCTTCCACTCTTTGCCTTGTTTCCCACCCCCTCCAGGACACCTATCTTGCCCAAGGAAGCATTAAGTGACTAAATGATGTGATCCATGTTGGAGGAGAAAAAATGAGAGCTGGTAGCTGATCTAAGCTCCACGATGCTGGAGAGAAGCCAGGAGTGTTATTTAGCCTCATTCCCACACTGATTCCTGCTACTTCAACCTTAGGCTGCAGCAATATTGACCACATGGGTGGCCCTCTATCCTAATTAGGACTGACAACTCTGGGTCAGAAAATGTGCCCTTCTGAATGGCAGGTAAGCAGCAGAGTGTCGTGTACCTCAGAGCATGTTTGCATGGATACTTCACTTTGGGACAATGTTGGGTTCATGCTACCTACAGTTGCCCAGTGGCACTGAGATTTTGTCAGGTGTCTACTGTGTGTGAGGCCTGGTTTTAAGTGCATTAGTTCAGGAGATACCAAGCACAACAGACATGCTACTCCCTGGGAGAAGCCAAAAATACGATGTGACCGAGATGAAATCTCACGTGAGCTCTGTCTTGCTGTGTCACTCATTTCAGAGGTGCAAGAACTGAGTGTGGTGGTGAGGCTGTGGGGATCAGACCTGGAATATAAGGAGTTGATGGTTGAGCTCAATCATAGCAGCAGGGGGAAGTTATGGTGCTATCAGAGGGGCCAAGTCCTCACCACAGTGGCCACCCCAGTCCCTGGAATCCAGGAAGGCTCTAACAATGACCTTCATGACCATCGTGAATCTTGTGCTTCAAATGGCCTCCAGTGCATGCACTGAGATCCTTTGGCTTCTGTACTCTGGGTTCAGACAATGTCTTATTTTCTCATAGTTAGGCAATCATTACATAGCAGAAAGAGTAGGAATCTTACAATTAGAATGGCCACCTCTCCACGGTAAACTCAGTCAAATTGTTTATCTCATTTGGCCTCAGTTTTTTTTATCTAGAAAATGGGGATCACAGTAGTGCTGGCCTATTATGATTGCAGTAGATGATGCTGACTGTCCTGGCAGATACAGGCTTCCCTGACTATAATCCTCTACACATCATGCAATCCTGTGGAACCTGCCTGCAGAGGCACGGAGGGGCCTTTCTTCCATATCCTCTGTCTTGCCTTTCCCAGTTCCCTGGGAGGAGAAAGGCACAGGTGGTTGCCCTTCAGTTATTAACAGTGGAAATAGACTTAACTTCCACTAAGAAATGAGCAAATTCTGAGTTGTTGTTGTTGTGGTTGTTTTTGAGACAGAGTCTTGCTCTGTCACTCAGGCTGGAGTACAATGGTGCAATCTCGGCTCGCTATAACGTCTGCCTCCGAGGTTCAAGTGATTCTCCTTCCTCAGCCTCCCGAGTAGTTGGGACTACAGGCACCCACCACCACACCCAGGTAATTTTTGTATTTTTAGTAGAGACGGGGTTTCGCCATGTTGGTCAGGCTAGTCTTGAACTCTTGACCTCAGATGATCTTCCTGCCTCAGCCTCCCAAAGTGTTGGAATTACAGGTGTGAACCACTGCACCCGGCCCAAATACTGAGTTTTAATACAGAAGGCTGAACCTGAAATCTGGACAGCTATATCGAAGGCCAGGTGAGGCTTTCCAAGATTTCTTCCACTGTCATCTGCAAAAAAATCTAGTTTATAAAAGACTGTCATGGTGCAATTTTTGAAATGATATTTAGAGTTCCTTCCTTTTATGCATGTTTTTTCCTCTCATGTGCCTCTTGTCTGCTGAAGTTATTTCACTTCATATGGGATCCCAACAAATGAATGCCAAGTTTACAGTAGGACACCCAAGGAAAAAATGTAGAATAATTAGTGAAATTACAGAATAATTAGAGAAACCAATGAAGTAAATAGAAACTTCAGCCCTCAATGAGAGGAAATTGTTCTGTCTTATTTTTCTATGTTCTGGGATTTTATTTACTTTTAGAGACTTACAGTCAGTTATGGTGCATGGACTTGACAGCTAAAATATATTTATTTAATTATTGCTGTATTTTTCCCTATGCAGTACAATTTTTTTTTATCAGGTGAAAGAAAGAACACATTTATTCAGTCTGTTCTGGGAAGCATCCACTGCTCCACAGTCTACAGGTATCTTCACTTAAATATCAAAAGTCATTTGGGACTTGATTTATTCAATAAACTCCTTCAACTGGAAAACCTGAGAATATGTATCATATCATATACCAAACCTAGTATATAATGCTGATTGAACCACGAGAAATTGTCAACTGCCATCTATGTGCAACTAAAATATTCTCGATTGCAGCCTCATGAGACGTCTGAGCTAGAACCACCCATCCGAGCCTTCTGGTTTCCTAACACTTGGGAGCCATTTGTTGTTTTAAAGCTGCCAGGCTTGGGGGTAATTTGTTATACAGAATAGGACACTAATACGTATTTTGGTACCTGAAAGAAGGATGCTACCAAACAGAAAATCTCAAATGTGAGAATGACTACGGAACTGAGAATTATGAGGATGCTTTAAGGATTTTACAGAGAGCATCAAAGAATGGTTAAACTCCCTGACTGTTACTAGAATTTCAGACTTTAAGAAAGATGTCCATGTGGACAAAAAGGAAAGAGGAAAATTAAAACCTCCTCATGTAGTGGCAGAAAGCTTAGCAACATGGTAGCCTGCAGTGATGTGGAAAGTCGGAAAGGTAGCTAATGAACTGGGTGACCTAGTTATGGAAATTTCCAGCCAGTGATGTCCATGCCATTTGTTTTGTTTCCTTGCTGTTTATAATAATATGCAAGGGGAGAAATATAAGTGTAGGAAAAACAACAAAAAGCCAGGCTTTGCTGGCAAAGATTCACACCTTTCCCCAATGGCAAATAATGCTAAAATTAAGACATATCTTCTAAACAAAGATCAAATCCAAGACACTCTCAGGAAAGCATGGTCTAAAGATGAGGCTAAGAGTATGACTCTTAAATGCTTTATTTGAGTGGTGCCTCAAAGTACTACTCAATCAGCCAGAAGACCCTCAGATATCTAACAAGGTGACTTACTCCCAGATCCTCTCAATCAAACAAAAGGATTTCTAAGAAGGTTAAGGCATTGTCTCCGAGCAGAAGCCTAAGGTAGAGAAGGGCTTATTTCAGACTGATTTGTGAGTGTGACTTTTGTCTAATGGAATATAACTCAATGAGATTCATAAATGTTTTCAAAAATTATATCTGACAAATCACCATCACTGTGTGAAAGGATCGAAACAGTGCATAATGAGATCGGCATTCCTCCTAGCAGGAAGCCAGTTGAGAAAATTACTCAGCTGCAAATGCGTGCTACCTTTCATTGAAAAAGAAGGATTCAGAGAGTGGAACTGAGAATCCCAAGGACCAGTTGAGGAGGCACGGAGAAGAACAGGTGGGCATGAGTAGGACTGAGTCCTAAACATCCAACATTTTTTAAGTTGGATTGCAGAACTGCTGCAGCCAGGGGTGCTGGTGCACCTCTTGGTTTCCTCTTTTTGAATAGGAGGGCTGAAGATGGTTCTTACTATTTTGTTCTGCTGAGCCCACAGCTGGCATCATCCCAAAAGTGGCAGCAGAGGAGTCCCACAAGGGAGAGCCCCAAACCCTCCCATGATGGGGCCAGTTGCGATTACCAAGAAAGAAGCACTGAACTCCAGGGTGATCAGTCCAGAGGACTGATTCAAGGAACTTAATTAACAGAGGGCTGCAGCAATCCTCGCAATAAACGGTGTGAGAAAAGGCTGCTCTGCCTACACACATCCACAGTGAGGGGTCAGGGCATGAAGCCAGTTTCTTTCAGTGTTTGGGGCAACCTAGATACCCTTATCAGTGCCTGAAAATGTTCAAAACCTACTTTTGTTTGATTCAAGCCTGCTTCAAAGAACCTGTAGCTGTCGGAGTCACAGAGAGGTCAAGACATTCTGTGGTTTTCTGTCCAGACACAGAAGGAAACGGAGTAACTGGGGACTCTGCACCTACTCCTGTCCCCGTTTTACGTTCAGGGGGGAAGATCTGATCTTTTCAATTCAAGAGTTGTGAGGAATTATAACAGACCACAGATTTCAGCTGATGGGATGGGATCATTTTATAGCAGTCTTGTCAAGGGGTGAGTTATTTTGCATGTCTGATGGACAGAACTCATTGAGGCCAGAGGGAAGATGGTGGCATACAGCCCCTGGGATGGGCCCCAGGCTTCTAATAGTCACATCCTTCAGTGGTTTCCTCCCACAGTGCACCAGCATTGGGATGGCGGAACTGATGATGTGGTACCTCTGAGATGAGGCAATGAAAGACAGTGGCTTGCATTTTGGTCGCTGTCTCCCAGCTCACTGTCCGTGGCGACAGCCAACTGCCCTGTTGAGAGCAGCCCTATGAGAGACCCACATGGTGAGGAGCTGGAGCCTGCTGCCCACAGCCATGCAAGAGCATTTAGAAGCAGATCTTGCAGCCCTGATCAAACCTCAGATGACTGCAACCTTGGGTGAAACTCGGTGATAGATCCTGAGCCAGAGCCAACCTGCTAAGATGCTCTTGGACTTCTGACGGATAGCACTGTGAGGTCATGAATTTCACCATGCCTCAGGGTATTTTGTTACATAGCAGTGGATAACTAGTACACAAGGTAGCGTTGTGCTGCACTAAAGCTGACTCTAGATAATGTAATAATGGTCTTGGTCTACAATCTGGGGTGCCGAGGAAGAGCAACTGTGGAGGAGGCTGGGAGCCACCTTAGTAGGTGGTAACTCCCTCAGTGCCATCTGCTAATAGTAGGAGGCAGACTTTGACCGCCGTCTCTTGACTCTGCCATTAGGGGAGGGCCCTCCTGAGGGAGCAGTGGTCAAGAGCAAGGTGCTTGCCAAGCTGCTGCTGCTGAGAAGCAGGTGCTGGGAGCTGCTTCTGCTGAGAGCATCTGCTCAGAAAGAAGTGTGCCAAGGGCACCTGCAGTAGCTGGGGGAACACCTGGAGGCCCAACCTTACCATTTTCCATGAGGCAGAAACCTTGTTGGTTTACCACTGTAGCCTCAATGGGTCACAAACGATAGCTTGCTTTTCAAATTCACCTACCTATAGGATTTACTTTTGACATCTATAGGACAATAGAGATTGGCTCCCAATTTATGGCTTAGCTTTTTTTGTTATAATTCAAAATGTATGGAAAAGTTGCAAGAGTTGTAGAAGGAGCTTATATATATGCAGATTTATATATATATATGCAGATTTACTGACGATTTACAATTTGCCCAATTTGCTACCTATTGATCTATTTACTTGAGATTAAACTGGGACATTGTGCCCTTTTTGTCTTTAAATAGTTCAGCATGTGTTTCCCAAGAAGAAGGATATCCTATTATATAACCATAGTACAGTTTTCAAAGTCAAATAATTTAATATTGATATAATACTATTATCTAATCCACAACCCATATCCAGATTTCATCAATTGTCCCCAAAGTTTTCTTTTGCCATCTCTAAAATTCAATACAGGATTACATGGTCCATTGATTGATGTATCTCCTTGGTCTGTCTTAAACTTAATCACTTTCACAGTCTTTATGTGGGCCTCTTGATCATGGATTTTGTCTTTAAAAAACCAGAGTAAAGCCGGTTACTTTGTAGGATGCCTTGACATGATTTTTCAACTTCACGACTAAATTCACAGGATGTATTTTTTGGCAGGAATGCCACAGAGGGGCACCGTGTCCTTCCCAGTGCACACATGAGAAAACGCATGACCATGGCCGCCCCCATGTTGGTGATGTTAACCTTCATCCCTGGGTTAAGATGGTGACTCCCGGGGTTCTCCAATAAGAGCTTACCAATCTTATCTTTATAATTAGTAAGGAACTAGCAGGGAGATGTTTGGAGACTATTTAACTATCTTGCTCCTCATCAACCTTTAATCCAGTAGTTTTATTATTCATTGATAATGTTCTAACGTTACTTTTTCCACATTTATTTGTTCATATTCCTGTCAGAAAAAATACTTTTTTCTCGTTTGTTTATTACTTTGTGCATTCATAACAATAAGAACCGTTGGATGCTGATTTTATTCTATGTGTTATGGTACCTATCCAGTATATTCCTTATTGATGCTGTGTATTGTCAGATCTGCTCAGCAGGAGGCCTGTCAGCAACCTCCTGTATCCTTTGGCGTGACCTCATGCTTCTTGAAGAACTTTGTATTTGTAACCTTTATTGTTTTGGTTCCAATTTGTTTTTTCTTAAGAGCAAAGCAATAATTTCTTACTGGGCCCCTGGTGGAGTTAGTAGCCTATAAAGAACTCTACAGTATGGACTCCTTGAAATACATCCTCAGGCCCTTGCATTCTTCATACAGTTAAAAAAGAAGGCATACATTCATTTCCATGGGACTTTGTGAGAAATGGAAGCTTTGAAATGTGAAAACCTTTACCCCAGAGGAACAGCTGGTGAAGAGATAGTGTTAAGACAGAAATGACTTGGAGTAGAAACACATTTGCATCCAAACAGTCGCATGGGCTCTTCCCTTTAAAACCTCAAGAACTCTCCTTCTTGGCTCCCCCTTGGGTTAGCTCAGTGGATCTGTCAGTGTTTTGGCAATGAAGGCATCCCCTCTCTCCTGGTACCGTAGGATTCCTGGCACAACGCCTGCCCCTCTGTTTTATGGAGATGAGGCTGTCACAGGTCAGTGTCTCTGCAAGGTGACAAGGCTTCTGCTGGATTAAATTTCCTTGGGAGGTAGAAGATGGAATGGAAATAGACTCATCTTGAGTCTGCATCCTAGTACCCCAGAGGTGGGAAGGATTTCTGACACATTCACAAGTGATGCTTGCCCTATTATTTGTGGTTGATCACATGCACTCCATTTATTGATGATGAAAATGCCTTGATGATGAAAAATGCCTAAAATGAAGGCCTCGATTTAAAACAAATCAGGCAAAATGTAAGATGAACATAATCAATTCTAAAATTAAAAAGATTAAAGTCCCAACAGTGGCTACATCATGAAGACTACCCTGGTCTATGATGTTTCTGGTCCATTCTAGAACCTGTGCCCACAGTTGGGTGAAAATGGCCCCTGATAGGATGAGAAAGCATACTCAGCTTAATGGAGGGAGGGAGGTGGAGAGGGGTTGAAAACAGAGATTGATCCAATGGGTTCTGGCAGCCAGGGGCTTGGCTTTGCCTTAGAACCTTGCTTTGGCTTCTTCAGAGTCCTGGAGCAAAGGAGAATGAAAGGCCACAGGCTTTCATTCATTAAGGGACTGGATCAGGCTGGAGGGCATTTCCCCTTAATGAGAGGTTTCTCAAAATGGATTAATGAGTTGTCCTAGAAAGAGGGTTCTGTCTTCAAATTGCTGTGTGAAGCGCTACATACTTTATTCTTGCTCCCCCAACCCCATTTTAAAGATCCCAGAAGTCCTGCAGTCAAGACCCGCGACTCTCTCTGTTTAACTCTGTGTTCTCCAAGCTTATTGGACTGAGGACCATCAGGTGCCCACAGACCAGGGCTGGGGCAATCCTGCTCAGTTTCACTGAGCTCTGCTTGCCCGTATCCGAACTGCCATGAGCAGTCAGGATGTGGTTCCTGCTCAGAGGGTTTCCCAGTTCTGCACAAAGGTTGGCATGCCTGAAGAGACACAGTGAGGTCCCAGAGCAAAGTGGAGGGCATCAGAGCATGGGCTCTGCAAGCCACTGTTGAGGACTGAGTCCTGGCTCCGCTCAGTAGTGCTGCTAAGAAAATTACTTATCCTTTCATGTCTCAGTTTCCTCATCTGTAAAAGGCGTGCAATGACAATACCTGTCTCACAACTGTCTGTGTAGATTAGGCACATGAGGCAATACGTGTAAGGCACTTAGAACAGCGCCTGGCACACAGGACATGCCCCAAAGTGTAGCTGTTGTTCTTAGGAACTCAGGTGCTTTCAGCAGCTCTGGCTAGAATGGAGCCTTAGACCTCTGGTGCATTACAGCAAGAGGAGGGCATCTCCACATGTGCTTATTACTTCTCCAAGTAGAAACTGTGAGTCCATGGAAGAATGCAGTTACACCTTCTCTTTTCTTTATTTGGAATACAAATTTGTTGTTCTCTATCTGTGCAGGTGTCCATATGGAAAGCCATGAGCAGAAAGACTTTAAACAGAGTGCGTTTTCCAAGATGGCAAAGACTGTGGGAGAGGTAGCTTTAGGGGACCTCCGAGAGCCTGGTTTTGGATGTGTAAACTTGAGACACCTATTAATTATCAAAACAGAGATGCTCTTGGGAAGTATAAGCTAGAACTTATGGGCCAGATGAGGACAGGAGTTATGAATTTAGATGTCATCACCAAATACATGGTATTTGAAGCCAAGAGACTGGAAGAGATTCCCAAGGCAGCAAGTGGACGAAGGAGAGAAGACCAAGGGCTGAGCCCCTGGAATAGAAAATTTAGAAGTTTGAGCAAAATTATAGATTATGAGACAACATTGTTGGCTATAAGAATGAAGAGCGGATGAGAAAGGTTTGAAGTTGCTTCTGAAGCTTGGTCTTGTAGGAACTGAAAGTCATTGGGCGACACAATGACCTATGTCAAGGATTCTGTGCCAATGATCCATGTTCAGAAGGGGAAAGTTGTATTTCCTTAATGCCCGCAGCATGGAGATTCTGAGAAGCTTCACCATGAGGTCACTGTCCAAGCTGGGCAGGGATGCTGCCCTCCCAGCTCAGGTTCCGCCAAAGCAGCTCTGAGGATCTGACTGCCAGTCAACAATGGGTTCCCTCCTGTGAGGAAGACCTTAGTGGCAGGTGTCAAGAAGGGCAGCAGTTGGAGTTGATTAGTTCTCTGGGTCAAGGTTACAGGCTGTATATTATGCACAGAATTCAAGGGAAGCTGGTAACAATTTTAAGCACAAGTATCACTTTTGCTAAAGCAGAGTATGGCTTAATTGATTGGCATTAATTTAAAGCATGAATCTTGTCAACTGTAGTAGCTGCAGAAGTGCCTGGCTTTCTTCCCTGGTTCAGGAAAGATCACCATCCTGAGTTTTGTGACTCCCTGGCTTGGAGGATGAAATGGTCCAACTCTGTACTGCAGGGGACTATTGCTCGAGGCCTTCCTCTCCATCCCTCGTCTCATCTTCTCTGCCTGACTGACCAGTGGTTTCTACTTTGTGCCTGAGGAGATGCCTCTTAAACTTGAAGCCTGGAATTGTCATCCATAAATGGGGATGCTTCATAGAAATCAGCTCTGTATCCATTCACCCATTCATTCACCCATATATCCATTCATCCATCCACTCACTCCCCTATTTATCCACCCATCCGTTGTCCATCTGTCCACCCATCCACCCATCTGTCCATCTATGTATCCATCCAGTCATCCAACAACAAGAGTTATTCATCCAGCACACGCCATGAGCTCTGCTGGGGCTGCTCCTGGGAGGAGGTGCGTGAGTAGACACAGTGCAGTGCAGCACCGTAGGCAGAGGGTGCACAAGGAGGAGCACAGGGAGGTGCACAGGTGGGGGCCAGGAAATCTCTTTACAGGAGCTGTCTTCTAAGTCTATCTCAGTGATTCTGAACTGTGGATGATTTTGCCTCCTACATGACATTTGGCAATGCTTGGGGACATTTTTGCTTGTCACAGCTAAAGAGATGGGTTCGACAGCTGTGCGTGGAGGCCACATCCTCTAATGCACATGACAAAGCCCAAAACAAAAAGAATAATCTGACCCAACATATCCAGAACGCCAAGGCTGAGAAACCCTGCCCTGGAGTGACAGGCGAGTGGTGAGGAAGGTGGAAAGGGGCTGAGCGGGTCTCGGGGAGCACTGGGCATGCAGGGGGCGTGGGTGCTGCACCGCTGGAGACCCTGGGAGCTGGGAGTAACAGAGGTACCCAGATTCTAACTGTCTTGAAGGCAATTGAGAGAGGCAAGTGGTTTTAAGCAGGGAGGAACCTAATCAGGTTCAGGTTTTCGAAATGTGAACTACTCCAGTAGCAGTGTGACGGTTGGTCCCAGGCAGGGGTGGGGGCCAGCACCAGTAATCAGGGGGAGGCCACAGGCACACAGAGGATGCCTCCTACCTGCAGAACTTCATGACCAGGATCCCTGGTATTCTATTTTTAATACTTTCACTTTTGAATATATGGTATACTGCACATTCCTTTTGCCACATTTCAATAACTCTTTATCTTTTAAAAATTTATTTAATTTTTGTTTTTTTGAGACAGAGTCTTGCTCTGTCTCCCAGGCTGGAGTGCAGTGGCACAATCTTGGCTCACTGCAACCTCTGCCTCCTGTATTCAAAAGATTCTCCTGCCTCAGCCTCTCCAGTAGCTGGGATTACAGGCGCCTGCCACCACGCCCTGCTAATTTTTTTGTATTTTTGGTAGAGATGGGGTTTCACCATGTTGGCTAGGCTGGCTTCCAACTCCTCACCTCAGGTGATCTGCCTGCCACAGGCTCCCAATGTGCTGGGATTACAGGCATGTGCCATTGCGTGACCTTTTTTTTTTTTTTTTTTTTTTAAGTAATTGTTTTTAATAACATCCTTTCCAAAACACAGACCAGATGATATGAAAGGGACTGTCACTACATTTGGGTCTTAGAAAGTGGGTCTGGGGCAGCCATGGAACCAAGGCTGGACCCTTGATGACATCAGAAGCGCCCCTACAATCATATTGTAACTGGAGATGAAATTCATGGCAGGGCCCAGAAAACCGGAGCAGCCGCAGCCCTCTGCAGTCATTCCCCTGGACAATTCCCTAGTACAATTCTAGACTAGCCGGTTTTTCTGGCCTCAGTTCTGATTAACCAAATGAAAGATTTAATTGAACCCAAAGAAAAATCAATTTCCCCTTTTAATTTTAATTGGACCTTTCAGCTGGTGAGAGCACTGCAAAATGAACTTCATTCCCTGTTTGTAATATTAAAGGGAAAAATTAATGTAATTAAAAATAATCACTAGGCATTGTTCTGAAATGGCGGCGTGAATTATTTACACGGGAAATGCTGCCCTCTGCTGGTCACCTTGGGACACTAACACCGTGCTTTATCTGTTTCCATTTTCCGTCTCTGGTTGGTTGGTATTTTTCTTCTTTAAAAACTTTACGTTGATAGACATTTGCTCATCTCCAGCAGGGGCTGTTGGGAATGAATGCTGTGCTGTTGCTGCCAATCCTGGAATGAAGTGAGACTCCCCTCCCCAGCCTCCTGACAGAGTCATCTCGTTTCTACTTTGAAAAATTAAAGAACAAAGGTAATGTGTTTTATCGCAGAATTCAGCTTATACTCCAGCGTGGAAGACAAATTTCTGTTTAAGCTAATACTCTCTGCCCAGATGATGTTTCATGCTGCTGTATAATTGAGCCAGCTTCGTAAGGGAACATGGATCTGGCTTGTAAATGAGGTTGCTAGGGGAGCTGAATTATAAATGATAGAAAAAGTTAATCTTTCTCAGGTTAAAAATGTCATAAATCTCTGTAATTAAGGTGTTTCATTTTTTTTTCCTTCCCAAGTTCAAAATGGATTTTGCATATGGAAAGATGAAATCACTTGCATCCATACAAATTTATCAGGGCTGTGTGAGAATTATCTGAAGAGATACCAAAAAGCACAGCAGGCTTACACATAGGCAGGCACGTACTGTGAAGTCCTCTTTGTAAATTCTAGAGTGTGGCTTGTAATTTATAAGACACATTTTACTTTATTTAGGTTGTAACAACTTGAATCTTCCTTTCCCAATAGCAAGCAATTCCAGGCGGGGGATCTAAGCCATCATTTCATTTCTCCGGCAGCAAACAATATAATGCTAAGCAGGGGAATTCTGTTTCATGACTTGAGTTGATGTTACTGAGCCCTGGAGCACATTTATAGCTGATAACAAGCACAGAAAAATCCTTATTAAACGATGAGGAAGAGGTGATACGAATGCTGACCTCCTTGGTCTAGAAAGACCAGGAATATTGCTGCTGTCCTGTAAGAATAGTCAGTGGTCAAGCCTACCTGTGTATTACCTGAGCAGGAATCAGAAGACAACCCCCTCTACCTTGGCATCCAGGGGTAATCAGCAAGTTACTAACAGAAGTACCACATTTAGACTTCCCCACCATGAGCTGGGATGGGAGACAGAAGAAAACAGCAGGCTTGAGGTCCTTATGACATTCTGCTTCAGTGCTGGGGAGTGCCCTCAGACTGTAGCAATGTAGGGAGGTTTTCATAGTTATTGGATTTCTCAGGATGCTAAACTGTGGTCTGCTTTTAAAATAAAAAATTAAAGACTTTTATTTATTTAATTAATTCTTTCTTCTTTCCTTCCTTCCTTCCTTCCTTCCTTCCTTCCTTCCTTCCTTCCCTCCTCCCTCCCTCCCTCCCTCCCTCTCTCAATCTCTCTCTCTCTCTCTCTTTCTTTCTTTCTTTCTTTCTTTCTTTCTTTCTTTCTTTCTTTCTTTCTTTTTCTTTCGTTCTTTCTCTTTCTTTCTTTTTTGTTTCTGGAGACGGGGTCTTGCTCTTTCACCCAGGCTGGGGTGCAGTGGTGCAATCTTGGTTCACTGCAGCCTCTGCCTCCCGAGTTCAAACAATTCTCCTGCCTCAGCCTCCCGAGTAGCTGGGATTATAGGCACACACTACCACACCCAGCTAATTTTTGTATTTTTAGTAGAGATGGGGTTTCACCATGTTGGTCAGGCTGATCTTGAAGTCCTAGCCTCAAGTGATCCACCCACTTCAGCCTCCCAAAGTGCTGGGATTAAAGACATGAGCCATTGCTCTGGGCCTATTTAATTCTGTTTTAGATTCAGAGGGTACACTTAAAGATTTTTGATGTGAGGCTGAGGTTTGGGCTTTGATGTAACCCATCACCCAAGTAGAGAACACGGCACTCAGTAGGTAGCTTTCCAGCGCTTCTCCCTTTCCTCCCCACTTTTGGAGCCTCCAGTGTCTATTGCTGCCATCTTATGCCATGAAAACCCATTGTTTATCTCCCACTTATAAGTGAGAACAGGCAGTATTTGGTTTTCTGTTTCTGTGCTACACCATGATCCTTGAAGTTATTTCCTTTGAATTCCTGCTAGGAATCGGATTTTTAAAAAGAACAAAAATCAGGACCAACATTGAAGAACCGTTTATTTCCAAAAATTTGGAAAGGTCTGACAGAATTAGATTAAAAGAATCTTTTGTGACCTGTTTATGTTCTGCCTCACTGAACACAGTCTGTGAACTTGTAGAATAAGGCAGGTGGGCACAGGGTCCCGGTCCCATGGCCTGGCCCATGCTCAGAGGCCATGGAGCTAAGACAGCAGAAGCAGGACAGAATCTTCTCCTTGTGTGAGTGCTTCTCTCAATATAGCCATCCAGAGACCGCCGGAAACAAAGCATGATGGCATGGGCAGAGGAGCGTCCTGTGGGGCACGCGAGGTGCTGAAGGTGTGTCCATATACAAGTCCTCTGTGAGGCAGAGTGTGTGGGCAGTCGAGTGTCCTTCCATCCTCTGAACTGAGAGTGTCAGGCCATGAGGTGGGCGTGGATGAAGATCTCCCATCTGCATAGTCCAGCCCCTGAGCAGATAGATGCTCATCACACAGTGGGAACTGCGTGTCGCTGTGCCCCCAGCTGGCCCACTGTGGGGGAGAGGGGGAGAATCAAAAGGAAGCCATGTAGTCACAGTTTGGAGAAATACCAAGTTAACTCTGCATCCATTAGAAAATGAGTAAATCAAGAAAATCAAAATGTTGCCTCCCTTCCTCTACCCCTGAGAAAACACACTTCAGGTCTGGGGAAAGAGAATACCATGCAGATATGCAGAATAAGAGCATGCACTGGCATTTCCTTGACTAGAAAACCAGCATCCTCAATAGCATGTAAATAGGCATGGCTCTGTAAGCCTGGAGCAGAAAGCTGCAGAAAGACGAACGGAGATGAAAAGATAGCAGTTGGTACAAAGAGACTAGAGGATAGGATGCAAAGGCAATGCAATAAGATGGAAAATGATCTGCTTGAAATAAGGATTTCAAAAAAGGTCCTTTTGAAAGAAGGACTTTTGCTTGGTAAATAACATGCATAGAACTGCAGGAAGTGAAATCTCTGATGGAAAATTTTTGAGAAGCCCTGGTGGAATGCATAAAATACACACAAATAGGTATGATCTGTAAGAGGGTGAATGACAGCTGAAGAAAATGAACTGTGAGCTAAGGACATAGGTGCCCCTGACAAGGTAACATGGGCAACTAGGACAGTTACCATAATCAAGAGAAGGATTCCTTGAATTAGCATGATTCAAGAAAAATGTCCAGATCCAATGTCTGAGCACGTGGATTGAAATGGTTCTTTTTTTTTTTTTTTTTTTTTTGACAATGATCCCCAAGGAATAATACCTGGAGTCCTAGAACAAAGTTTTATTTAGAAGGATGAAGGGAAATCCCTTCACCCCACAAGCATCCAGAGAGAAAAAGAAGTTACTAACAAAAGAATTGAATTCATACTTCTGCACTGTGGTTTAAATAATACTTACAGTTTTTTGGGAGGGAAGATTATCACAAACAAATTTCATTCACATCTAAAAATGAAATAGACACTCAAAGACATGTATCTAAATTTTATTTTTTGATACAAAGAAGTTAAGCTGATATCATAGAAACGAAGAGCCTGGGAAGGGAGAATAAGGAGGGTGGGATAGTAAAAAAGTGGGCCAGGCACGGTGGCTCACGCCTGTAATCCCAGCACTTTGGGAGGCCAAGGTGGGTGGATCACGAGGTCAGGAGTTGGAGACCAGCCTGGCCAACATGGTGAAACCCCATCTCTACTAAAACTACAAAAATTAGCTGGGTGTGGTGGTGTGCACCTGTTAAAAAAAAAAGATTGTGAATAGTGAAAGGTAGAATTAGCCTAAAACACTGTCACACATTTGTTAATCTAGAAGCATATAACTAATATTTGATACCAGGGAAAGTATAAAAATTAATTACAAGGAGAATCCCAAGGTCTAGTTTATATATTAAAAAAATCAAAAGTTGGGGGGTAGAACATGAAGAAGGAAAATCATTCTAAATTCTAACTATTGTATATGTGAGGCAGCAGAGTCAGAAGACACATTTCCTCTCTCTGTGTGTTGTGTTCTGTTGTGTTGTGTTGTTTGTTTGTTTGAGACAGGGTATTGCTTTGTCACTCAGGTTGGACTACAGCCATGCAAACATGGCTTATTGCAGCCTCAACCTCCTAGGTTCAAGGGGACCTCCCATCTCAGCCTCTTGAGTTGCTGAGATTACAGGCATGCACCACCATGGCCAGCTAATTTTTTAATTATTTGCAGATATGGGGTCTCACTATGTTGCCCAGGCTAGTCTTGGACTCCTGGCCTCAAGCAATGCTCCTGCCTTGGCCACCCAAAATGCTGAGATTACAGGTGGGAGCCATTGCACCTGGCACATTTTCTTTCTTGATTTGAATAAGGAATTACAGGTTGAACAATTAAACCAGAATGTAAATGTAATAAACCATTAGAGAAAATAAAGTGAAACATAATACTCTTAACATTTATTCCAACATAATAAAATAACAAATATGGCAGGGATTATGATAAATGTAAGTAGGCTGGGCTCTGTGAAAAAAGATGTATAATTTCTAGCTGCATTAAAAATCAGTATCCACGTATGTGCTTACATTCTAGAACAGTTTGATGAATAAAACACTTAAAATTTAGCTTATATATCGAAACAAAACGACAACATAGATGACAACATTGTTTTCAAAAAAGTAAAACTCAAGGATGAAAACAAACAGGTTGACTGAGAAAATATTATAGGGAACATAAACATTCATAAACATTAATATACTGATTAATATTGCATCAATATATAATGCAAAAATTATCCAAATAAAATGAGAAATTGAGAGATGATCTTTATAGGAATTAGGAATGTAGCTGTGTGAGCCCTTGATAAGCCCGGCAAACATGTAACAAAAAACGTCGTAGAGAATTAAAGTCAGATTGAAGTAATTATTACCTTTTGTGCGGGAAACACACCTCTAAAAATATTTATAAAACATTTACAAAAATCATCAGAATTTCTACAAATTTTTAAATGGGATACACTTGTCATACTCCCATCAAGCTACAGTAAAACAAGAAATGAATGTGAAAAAATCTGCAAAATTAACCAGATATCTAAAAATACTTGTATAAAATTATTGGATCAAAGGATAAACGAAATTTCAATTTTAGGTTATTAGAATACTATATATCTTAAAATTGAATTAAACATGCATTGAGTACAAATTTACAGACAAAATAAATAATGAACAAGTTATATAACAAAACGAGTTTAAAACAAAAAAGTAATTCTTGAGAAGCAAAAAAAAAGAAAATGATGATTAATAAATTAATTCATAAGATTTTCATAATTTAGTTCTGTGGCGAAGCTATTGGCAAATCTCAAGGAAAGATAAAAATAACAACCAAAAAATAACCCAATATGAGAAATGTTGATATTAACAGAGAATACTGAGAGAATAACTTCCATAATCTGTATCCTAGTAAATGATAAAAACTTCTGGAAAGACTGATTTGAAGCTGATTCTTGACTTCCATGTCATATGATATTTCTTGGAGAGAGAGTAAGTGTGAGGCTTTGTCCTTGACAGACAGGCGAGCCTGTGGGGCTGTGGGAGAAATTAAGGTTTATATATTGTTGTGTAGCAAAGCACCCCCACTTAGTGACTTAAAGCAATGGCCGTTTGATTGGCTTATGATTCTGCAGTCTGGGCTGGGTCAGCTGGGCAGTTCTCCTGATCTCATACCGGTCAAGCTGACAGGTCATCTGGGCTGGGCTCAGCTGGGATGCTGCAACAGCCTCTGTCTTTCTTTCCACTAGTTTCACAGTCTTGCTCTCTCCAAGGGGTCTATCCATCATGGTACCTGAGCCTTGGGGCTTCCCAAAGTGGAAAAGCAGAAGCTGCTGGGTCTTCTTGAAGCTTAAGCCTAGAATGGGTACAGCATCACTTCCTCTGTGTTTAATTGGGTAAAGCTTTTAGAAGATCATCCCAGACTTGAGCAGAGAGAACCACCTGAGGGTATGAACACCTGAGCGCATGGTTCTTTGGAAGCCATGCATGTAATTGAAAGACACAGCTATTCTGGGGGCTGTGAAGGTTATTTATACCCGTGTGGCTTGACCAGCAGAAGTCTGTGAATCTCTCCAGGAAAGAGCTGCAGTGTGCAGGTGCACGTTGAGCTTTCTGGTCTTGATGATCCTAGAGAAAGAGAAAATTGACATTGGGTTGGATTGTGTGTAGCTCCTCTGGTTGGGTGAAGACTGTGTTTAGCATTTTGAAGCAGAAAAACATCTTTTCCATGTTCCAACATGAAGGTAATGATTTGCCAGCCCACTCCCTGCACATGCTCGGGGAGCAGGAGTCACACATCTTCCCTTGCTGTGGAGGTCGTCCTGTTCCAGAGGCCCTAAAAGCCTGATGGGTCTGGGACACACCAGCACGAGCAGGCCAAGGAAAGCTTCAGCTCCTCCAGAGCCCTTGAGTACGTGTGGAGCAAGGAAGCCCGAAGCAAGTAATGGAACACTCAGCTCCCCCTGAACTGGTGAGAGACCTACATGAGAACTTGACCAAAACCACAAATGACAAGCCCTAGGAGACGTAGCTAGAACACAAAATACTCTCAGGATCTATAAAGTAGACAGAAGAATGGATTTTCGGTCGTGGGAATGTTGGACGGATGAAGGTGAGGGGATGATCTGTGGGATGGCTGATGTACCGGATGTGGGTGGGTGGACGATTCTGCCAATCCCTGGATGCTGCGCTTGCACCTGCTGAACGTGCACGGACGCAATGCACCGCCACGTTCACGCACACATGCGCAAGTGTGCACACATGCACGCACACATATGCACGTACGTATTGCTCGCATGCGTATTGCGCACCCGCATCGTAATGCGTACGCGTATTGTTGCTGCAATGCGCACATACATGCACAGAAGGGCGCACATACGTACGCATGCGCACGCCCGAACCTCACGTGCGCACACACGTACGCACATGCACGCACACTCCACAGGACACAAAACCCTGGGGCGAATATAAAGAGACCTGAAGGACAAATCCAGGACACCCAAAATGTGAATAACTGACCCTCAAAATGGTAAACAAAAAAGAACCAGTGGAAGAAAAGTCACTCGAAGATTAAGTGTATGTGGTGAGAAGCCGGACTGATTATCCAGGTGGCTCTCACGGTGGAAGTAGGTGTGAGAAAAATAGTCTGTAACTTCGTTTTGGACATACTCACATTACAAAAGTGTAGCCCCTGAAAGGATATCCTACTGCCCCATGGGAGGCCAAGCCTTTTGCTCTGTCAGGGTACACATACCAGGTGACATGTATTAGCTTAATGCACTGAAAGAAACCAAAATGTTCTCCCCTACCTACTGAGGATTATGGAGCTTAAGAAGGTTCAGATGCAGGGAGAATCTGCCCTGTCTCTGCTTGCCTGGTAGCAGGACAGCAATTTACAAAACCTAGGTATTCTGCCTTCCTCTCTGTCTTTCCCACCTAAACACAGGCCCCTTTCCAACACTTGCTTATAAGCTCAGAAACACTCATGCCAGAGAATCTAGGAGCTGACTTTACTCTTCCCACAATTACTTACCCACGTATCTCGCCTTTTTTAAGCCTGAAGATGCTCTTCTTTGTCTTATCACTAAATAGGATTTATGGCTCTTTGTTAAAATACTTTTGTTTTTTTTTTTCTAAATGGAGTATGGAGTCTCACTCTGTTGCCCAGGCTGGAGTGTAGTGGCACAATCTTGGCTCACTGCAACCTCTGCCTCCCAGGTTCAGGCAATTCTCCTGCCTCAGCCTCCTGAGTAGCTGGAATTACAGATGCCTGCCACCACCCCTGGCTAATTTTTCTATTTTTAGTAGAGACAGGGTTTCACTATGTCGGCCAGGCTGGTCTCGAACTCCTGACCTCAAGTGATCCATCCGCCTTGGCCTCCCAAAGTGCTGGGATTACAGGCATGAGCCACCGCGCCTGGCCAATACTTTTTAAGCAAGGCCCCTAAGCCACTGCCTTGAGAAAGAAATAATTTTGAACTGAAGCCTCTCCCAGGTGATGGACACAGCAAGCATTAATAAACTCCTGCTGGGTTTTCTCTTGTTAGATTCTCAACTAAGAATCTATAAGGGAAAGAAAAGAAATTGCATTTCCTCCCCTATAGCACTGAAGGAGCCCGGAGAACTTCACCCAAAAATATAGCTCTCTAGTATAGTGAGTATTTTGAATTGAAAGTCCTTAGAGATCAACAGAGGCCAAGAGAGTTTTCCTTTATCTGCATAAAGACCGACGCCCAAGGAGAACAGTTGCTTTTCTTCTCCTCCCTGTTATCTCCTTATCCCCTGCAGAAAAGAATCCTGAGGAATATCGCCATGCCTGAACAGTCTCTTTCGCCCTCTGAGTATGCCATCCGTCTCTTGGCAACCAGGACCCTCCTGAGGCGGTCCGGGGTCAATCACCACATTCGTGTAGAAACAGACACTTGTCACTTTGGAGACTCCAAGCTTTTTAGGAACTGTGTGCCAGGAGCAGGACAAAGACGAAATATATTTCTTATCATAAATCACAATGTCATACTACCATCTATTCATCCCTCCCCCTGGGATAGATAAGCTTGTTGGTCATCCTTTGGGTGGCTTACAGAAACACCTAACCCCACAGAGATGTTCTAACAGGCTGACACATAAGGAAGGTAGAGGACATCCATCAGCTCTGCCTACTTCGGGCTCAGGAAGACCTGGTTATGTTGCAGCCATTTCTGTCAACAAGAGCCTCCTGTGGCCCTGAGGTAGCCTTAAAAATACTCTCCCCTGGAGGTATTCTCCTTTACTAGCCCCGGCAGACCAAAGCAAAATGAAGTCACTCTCGCTAAAGTTCCATGTCACCAAACCAAAACTAAGCTACTTGACCCTCTGAGAAATCAGGAGAGAAAGAAATATAACCAAACAAGCCATCTTTAGCTGGCACAATAAGGAAGTCCCTCCTGCTTTAACTCTCACAAAATACTAACCTGATGCTATTAATTGATCAGTTATTTTTCTATGGTTTTGTTTCCTTGTTTTCCCCTTAGAAAACCCACTGTTCTGCTACTGGTTGGTGGAAGCTTTCAAGCTTTCATTTTATTTTGTAGGATGGAGGCTACCCTGATTCATGAATTACAAATAAAGGCCAATTAAAATCTTTAAATGTGTTGTAATTGTGTCTTTTGACACAACTGTGATTATTTATTCTGCTCATGAATTTGAAGATAGCAGGGCTTGGTGAAGAGAGCTTGCCTTGCTCTCTGGGGCACCCTTTGGGGCAGCCCCCAGGAGGGCGGAGGGCCTGCTTCCGAGATGGCTTACTCCGGGGCTGAAGTGCGGTTCCAGTCGTTGGCTGGGAGGGCAGCAAGGGTGGTGGGCCCCGGGTTTTAGTTTCTCTCCACACGGGACCTTCTCCAGGGTCTGCCTGGGCTTTCTCACAGCACAGTGTCTGGTCCCAGGAGTAACATCCCAAGAGAACAAAGAGGAAGAACCGAGAATTTCCACGATCTCATCTCAGGAGTTACAGGGCTTCACTTTACTGTACTCTATGTTGAGGCAGTCAAAGAGGTCTACTCTGATTCAGAGGAGGGGACACAGTCCTGATCTCTTGGTGTCACAGATGACGAGTCACTGTGTAAGGAGAGTGTAGGGGATAGGAGATACTGATGGCGCCATCTTTGGAAAATCCAATCTGCCAAAACTCTCCTGGGAAGTGATGATAGAGCCTGGGGGCTGGAGGACAGGCAGCCTAGAAGGATCTGGGCTGTTCACCTTGAAGAGCGCAATCACTGAGGAGGTGTGTGAATTCCTTCCTGCTCCTGGTCAGAACTCAGGACTGCACTGAGTGCACCTCGTGCAGGGGGGCCAGCAAGCATGGCACTCGGGATGCTGGAAGGGTTAGGTTTTCCTCGGCAAGAGGGACCAGCAGGAGCAGAGATGTGATCTGCCTCTCTGCCACTTCGTCAAACATTAAACTACAGCCCTCAGGTTCCTTCCACCCCCAGGAGGAAGAATGTATATCTTGCTCTGTTGCGATTAAACATTTCTCCTTGCTGAAGGCAGGGAGGTCCCAGGGAGCTGCTGATCCCTCAGGTTCAGCTGTGTCTGCACCAGTGCCTCCAGCATCTGCTCATAGATCCACACACAGCCCAGCATTTTGTTACCTATATTGATCATTGATGAGGAATTGGATGGAGTCTGGAATTTGGTTTCTGGTGAAGAAACTAGGGCACAGGAGATGAAAGCCACCTGTGCTTTTGGTGTTTTCTTGGCTTCTTTCCCCTCAGCGGAGACAGATTCTTTGATTAATGCAGAGCTAGTGTCTTTGTAGCTCCTAAGCGATCGATACACTACTGCTCTCATCCGGACCTCTCAGCTACTCCAGTGAGTTAAGGCGATATTTAAAATGCTCACTGCAACTGCTTTGCATTTCTCCGGTGTCATCTACCTTGCTAATTGCTCGTGTTAAGCAATTAGCAGCTTCGACAATCAGCCTGGGATGCACTGGCTGTGGGGATGAGATTTCTTCATGCTTTGCTTTCCCCGGTGGATTGAGTGCGTATTTCTGATTGGCAGTAGTAAGGTTGAGTTTGCAATAGCAGCTGCTGGTGCCAGCTCCAGCCTGGAGAACAGGGACAGCCCCTGCCCTGATTTTTCCTCCCACTGGTCTCTCTTCATGTTTGTTATATCACCCAACCCCAGGTTCACAGGAGTAACTGAGGAACTGAAGCATGAAGCACAGACTATGCCTCCAGTTGTTAATGAGCCAGATCAGGTTTGCTGCAAAACAACCAGGTCGCAGTGGTTTGGAGTGCAGCTTCCATGCCTCCTAAAGCACAGTGACAAATTACTATTGCGAGTTTTTTGTTTTTAATTAAATTGAGAGCAAGTGCTCCCAGAGCACTGGCAATGTCTCTGCTGACATGCACGGGGGCGCACGTTGCCCTGACACCCACTTCTTTGCATGTGCTGAGGACACAAGAAGCTAAGCATCGCTCTGCCTGAGACGTAGTGCCTTCCACGATGATATTTGAAGCTGAAAAATATCCCCTGTGTCCAGACATACTGTGAATTACAGCACACTCAGCCAAAAATAGATCAGAGAGACTTTCTGAGAGTCATTCACTTCTCTGTCCACTTCGGAGAACTCGACTTTGATTGGCATTATGGCCAAAACAGATCTGATTTCTGTCCTCAGCGGGCATTAAACAATCCTAGGAAAACACATTGCATACTGTGATATGTGCTACGAATAATAATAATCTTAACAATCACAAATCATGATTAACATTATGGAGCGGTTACTGTGAGTCAGACATTGTTCTAAGTAACTGACATTTATCAACTCATTCAATCCTCACAACAATTTTTTCATTATTATCTCCACTTTACAGATGAGAAAATTTAACACAGATGATATGAAAACACCTTGCTAAAGTCATGAGCTAATATGCTGTGGAGTCAGGACCTGGATGTGCAGCCAGACCTCACAGCTCAGTTCATAACAAGGGAATGTCAATTCAAAGTCATGAGCTAATGTGCTGTGCAGTCAGGACCTGGATGTGCAGACAGACTCCAGGGCTCAGTTCATAACAGGGGAATGTAAATTCATCTCTTCCCTGGTTTTCTCCGGACTCTCATTTGGTCAGACTTGAGTTCCCATGGCCCTATAGACTCTGCTCTTGTCAAGGTCACCTTCATGATCTAAGCCAGGGGTCTGTTCTCAGTCTTGGCCTCCCTGAACTCATCTGCGGCTTACACAGCTGATTCCTTGAAGCACCATGGATGCGTGGCTGCAGCCACACCAAATCCTGCTACTTCTCCTTCTGCCTCTCTGTTCCCTCTGCACTGTTCCACTAGTTCCTTCTTATCTCCCAGCATCCAAACCTCACTGTCCTTGGCTCACTCCTTGGACCTCTTTGCCGTTTCGTATGTGCTCACTTCCTCGATGACCTCCCCCAATCTAATGGCCTCGAATAAATCTATATGGTGATGATTCCAGTTTACCTTGTGTTTTGACCTCTCCCTCAACCCTGGAGGACCAGCAAATCTAACTACATACTCCACATTTTCATTTGGATGTCTAGTAGGACATTTCCAGGGTGACCTGCCCAAGACAGAGCTCCTGTCCACCCTCCCCTCCTACTACCAAACTGACCTCGTTCCCTGGCCTTCTGCATCCTGCCAGTGGTGATGCTCTCCTTCCAGTTGTTCAGGCTAAGACATTTGGTGTTATCCTTGATTGCCTTCTCAGCTTTGCTTATAAAAGATGCCCAGAATCTGCCTGTGCCCAGCATGGCCTGCCAGCACCTGGGGCCCAGCCCTGCTGCCTCCAGGCGGGCTTGATGCAGCGGCCAGTTTTCCTGTTCCTGGCATCCCTGCTGCAGCCACACAGGGCCCTGCTAGTATGCAGGGACGTGGACCACAGCATGGTCTAGAGCTTGACTTACAAGTTCAACTTTTGCTTCCGCCTCTGAGTAACGGTGCTTCTATGAGGATGTCACTTAGACTCTTGTGGACTGAAAATGGGCCTGATATTAGTTTTTGCCCCTCAGAGTTGTTGATGTAGGTAGAGAGTTTGAACTTATGTCTGGCTCATGTTGAGGGCTCTACAACACTGCTATTATTATGAACATAAAAGGCAAAGCACGGGACCCAGGGCTCAAATCCTCCAGTGGCCTCCAGGTTGAAGTGAAACAAAAATCATAATAGTGGCCTCCAGGGCTTCACCTTTCACCTCTGCCCTCTCCTCTTGTCTCCAGTCACCTCGTGCACTCACTCTGATGTGCCAGGCTCTGGCCTGGGGCCTTTGCATGTACTGTTTCCTCTGTCTGAAAGTCTCTTCCCCTATGAGGCCACCTCTGGTTCCCTATTCCATGTGACCGTGCTGCTCCCAGGCCATGCACTTTTCACCCATCTTTCCCTTCCTCCATTGCAGCTGTCACCACCTGACATCACACTAGCTATTGACCTTGTCCATTGCCAGTCTCCCTGCTAAAATGTAAGCTTGGTGAAGGCAGTGGGTGGGAGGAAGTACTTTATTCTTTTCTGCATCCCAGCCTCTAGAGCCATGTTTTAACTGCCTACATAGTAGGCAGTTAACAATGGATGTTAACTGAATGATTAAATGAAATATAAAAACAGCAGGCACTTATTGGGTACCAACAATCTTGCATACCATATCCCATTGAATCCCACCACAACTCTGTGCCATAGGGCCTTATTTTTAGATCTTTCACTTTGCTGGTGAGGAGAGTGAAGCACGGCATGGCTGGTGTGCCCAAGGTCAGTGGTGGGTGGATGTGAAGCTAAGACACACCTCCAAAAGCCTATTTCTAGAGCTGTAACCATTCTGAATTTCAGTGAATTCTCAACCTGTCTGCTGTGTACATTTGCTTCCTCTCCGTGATCTCTATATTCTGAGTAGAGAATATACTCAGGGTATATTCTCTATACCCTGGGTTAGACCTTTGAAGTGTGGCTTGTGCCACTGAGGAGCTGAATGTTTAATTGGCTTCATTTTCATTAATTTAAATTTACATAGTCACACATGGCTGGTGGCTATCTTATTATACAGTGCAGGTCAGCACTGCCTCTTACCAACAAAGCCCTCTCTTTCTCATTGTCTTGTGCCAACATTTCTTTTAAAACTAGATATCTGCTGTAGACTGAATATTTGTGTTCCCTCAAAATTCATGTTCTGAAATCCTCACTCCCCAAGTTGATGGTATTAGGAGGGAGGGCCTTTGGAAGTTGACTCCGTCTTGAGAGTGGAGCCCTTGAGAATGGAATTAGTGCCCTAATAAAAGAGGCCCAGAGAGCTCCCTCACCCCTTTGCCATGTGAGGAAGCAGTAAGAAAGCACAATCTCTGAAGCAGAGAGCAGCCCTCAGCAGACACTGAATATGCCGGCGCCTGCATCTTGGACTTCCCAGCCTTCAGAACTGTGGGCAAGACATCTCTATTGTTTCTAAATTATCAAGTCAAAGATATTTTGTTTCAGCAACCCGAATATGCTAAGACAATGTCCTTCCAGCCAGGTGAAGTGGGCCCTTCCTTTGACTAAGAGAAATGCATTATCCACTGTGGCAATGTCATTGAAGGTCATCTGCTCATTGTGTCATAGAATTTTTCTGTCATTTTGCCCAAGATCTTATTTGCTTTCAAATTGCAACAGTCTAGAAGAATCCCAGGGATCCAGTGGCTCTGATTCTCTGATTGTGTGTTATGGTAAATATTCTGTAGCAGTTAGAGAAGTCTGATAACAGATGTCAACAGAGATGCAAGGTGTTGCCTGTCAAATCACTGATTTTTGGAGCAGGGGGTTTTCAGAGTAGGTCTGGCAGGAATGGGTATGTTCCTTCCCCCAATCCCTGACACCTTTTATTCAAACATAAATCTTTCTATTCTCTCACAGACAGGCAAGTGAGACAACTCTGGGATTGACCAAAGGGTATCCTTTCCATTTCAGTTCCAAGGTGTCGGTTCTGATGTTCCCTTGGGGGCCACTTTTATTTGCCATGCTATGTTGATTGTCTGAGGAAGTAACTCATCAGGAAATATAATTATTGCAGAACTGTGGTGCTGTACTGCAAATTTCAAAACAGAATTGCTGGGATTTCTGGTTCTTAGGGCCCATATTTGTTGAGGTTCACAGCAGCATAGGATGGACAGAGCAATGCACACCTGCATGGATCCCTTGACCTAGGAATGGGAGTGTTGCAATTGGCTGGGACTGCTGACACTTAACTGCAACCCAGGGATCTCTCAAAGCAGCTGCTGGTTTGGCTGCAATTACTGTCATGTATCTAATACTTTAAAGGGTATACAAGAAACACAAGAGCAAAACCGATTTCAGACTCAGCTTTCTTCTCTCAAGGATACCCATGTAGCCCAGTGCTTGGGGAGGAGGGCTGGATCAGTGGTAGCATGCAAGGTGGATAGACAGCTGCCATTTCCAAGTCATTCAGACCAAGCATTTGAAGGACACTCATGGCCTCAGTCACTCAGTATGCACCTACCAGCCACTTTCTCCTGCATGCATCTCTGTCATCACTGTGCTTTGTCGGTGGAGGCGAGACGCGGTGCTGCCCAGGGCTGGGCTGGTGGTGAGCACGTCTCATAAACATGCTCTGTGAGTGGGGGAATTCAAATGCTGCACACCAATTGACTTTCTGTCATCCACACTGACCCTCTCAATACTGTATGACTCCTATACTATGTAATTGATGAAGTGGAACAAACTTCACAGCAAGTTAAATGCAGACTTTATTCAAGCTCCAAGGGACTTGGAAAGACACTCAGCCCAGTCAGCCCAGATGAGCCCACCTCTGTGAGCTCCTTGATTTGGAAAGGTGGCTTGTATGTCTGTGTCTCCAGGAAGCCCACTGCATTGTGACTCAGGTGAGGAGGGCTGCCCTGGGAGCAAACTCCTCTGCCGCCATCATCAGGACAGGCACAGGACAAGGGTGAGTCTCTCATCCGGCCAGAGCCTCCCCCATCCACTGGGGCAGCAGTCACATCGAAGCCCTGCCCTGTGATGCACCAGCCTGGAGTGGGGCATCATGTCCATTGGGCTTTGGTGTCCCCAGTGAGTACAGAAGTCTGGGAAAGCTGGGAATCTTTCTCTTGGGGGAAAGGTTGACATGATATGCAAACCAATTTATATGTGTCTGCCTTTGCTGGAGGATGACCTGGGAAAATGATGTGCACATACTATCCATGCACTGAGAGACAAGGTGGGACACCCCATGAGAGTGGTACAGGCAGTGCTTTTGGGTGCTAAGCAGTTAGGGTGATTTTTGGCTGGAGGTATTCAGGGAGGCTAATCTCTGGCATTTTGATTGGTCGGATCAAGAAAGCAGGGGAAACACTACAGAGATAGGGATAAGGGGAACCCACGCAGGCTGGAGTTTTTGGAGAGTGGAGTGAGGTGGGGAATATGGCAGCACATGGACCCTAACAGCGTCACAGCAGCCTGTGGACACCAGCCACAGAGCTCGGGTCCAACTAGGAAAGCATCAGGAGCATTTGAGAATTTGAGGAAAGAAAGAGACCTCATCAAGGTGGGCTTCTAAGAAGACTTCCCTGCCAGTTGAGCAGGAAGCCAGAGGGAGCAGGGAAGCCAGTGTCTCCCCCTGCCCCCTTGCAGAAGAACGATGTTTGTAACAGCAGGTTCTTGTGGGTGGATGTGGTCTTAAGTAAGATGGCAGGTCCAGGGCAACACTGACGGGATTCAGGCTCTGCCAGGTCACAAGTTTTGAAGACGGTGACTACACCTGCTTTGAACGCCTATAAACCAGTAATGAATGCCCCAGGGTACAGGAATGGTGTGGCGGGTACAGGGCAGCCTGTCAGCCTCCAGGTGCAGCCCATGGCCGTTCCCTATGGACGTGTCTCTGGTGGGCCTTGCAGACCCTTCCCCTGGCAGGGCAACCTTGCTGCATGCTCCTCATCCCCTCATCCCCTCTTGCCCAGGCTTCCCTACTTAGCCAGCGATTTGATTTTCTTTGCGTATAAGTGCATCTACCTTCCTTCCTCTTCATAACACATCTGTCCCCATGGCCCACTCAGTCCTGCACCTTGACTCAAGTCTTTTTGTGACTGTCCTTCAGTGTGACCACCTCTGAATGGACTCCCTCTTCTCTCTTTAAAGACTCGAAGACATAAATTGTCCTCCAAGCAAACCTATCACTCAACCCCACTGCCTTTCTGGTTCTCATCCTGTGACATCGAAGGGAGACCGAAGGCTCTAGGGGGGGAGGATCTCAGGAAAGGAGCTTCCTAGCTCCTGCCTCTGCCCCAGGAAAGGAGTAGATAACATACACCATCGGCTTCAGAACAAGATTGCTTTGTTCTGTTCATTGTTACTGTCCTATGTTTGTTCATTATTCCCCATGTTTCCTAGGATATGTTTTCTAAGCCAACACATTCATTCAAATTACTGCATTTTTCTTGAATCTTGATGAGAAAATTATGTAGGAAGTAGATTTGAGGCTTTGCATAGCTGTGTCTACTGTGACCCAATGGACTTTCACCCTGAACCTTTCATTTCTTGTGTAAATCACACTTTTCTGCATCCTTTCCTACCATGTTACTCGAGAGCTGTGGCTGAGTAACATTTCAGCACAGCATCAGTTTCCCTGGCATCAGGTCTTGATTTGTCCAGAAAATGAAAACTTAAGCTCTATCAAGGACATACCTGAAATTTCATTCCTTTGGAATGAATAGCTTGGTTTTTGTCAATGATGATTTGATCCTGTTGAATTTCTGACCCTTTCAGGTAAGCCCTGGACCAAGCCACAAAGGTAGCAAGATTGGTTTTCAGAGTTTCTGATTGGCTGTTCTTGTTGCCTTCTGTCACAGTCGCTCCATCAGGGCCTACTCGCTGCCCAGATGAGCACACACATTGACTGGATGACATGAAACTTGCCCTTCTTGTTCTACACGTCTGTATCTAAAAGTATACATTTTGGAAAGAGGCCTTATTCGTCTTTTTATTTTTTATTTTAAGGTAATAATTTTAATTTCTGCTTCATTTGGTGATATTTTGTTCATATTAGTGGTCCTGTGGGTTTGCAAGGAAATCCATCAAGGTTACAAAAGAACAGTTTATAACTCTTATTTTTAACCTAAAAATAGCAAAGGAACAAAGCATTAGTACTGTTTTAAACATAGGTGGACACTTACAGCTCATTTGGCTTAAATGATGGCAAGTTATCTGTGAGCTGAGGATTCAAGGCATCTGAGGGAAAAGTGGGGTACAGGGAGCAGCTTGGGGGCTGAAATGCAGTGTCATGTGTGTGGGAGTGTGACGTCATGTGGTGTGCATGTGTGTGCAGAATGTGTGTGACAGATGACATATGTGTGCCTGTGTGTGATCTGGTGTGTGTGTATGTGTGTGTGCAGGTGTCTGTGTTGGGAGCAGTTTCCTGGGAATCCCTGACTCCTGATAGCGGATCAAGCTTCCCACCTCCGCCATCCCCCAGGAGATGTCTGAACCTTGCCTGCTTTCAGCAAGAATCCTACTAGGTCAGGTTAGCCAGATTCCCCCATCCACAGGCTGGATGCTTCCTCGTAGTGATTTAGCATCCACTGACCCCATCCTGCTCTTTGGTGAAAGTCCCCACTGTCCATGCTGTATTTAGGAGTGACCCATGTTCTTCTTTGAGGCCTCTTTTACCCTATTGCAATCGTTCCTGAATCAAATCTATTTTTATGGCTTTAACTATTGTCCAGTTCTGGTTTTCTTTAGCGGAGGGAAGCAGCCAGGGGGTCTCCACAGTCAACTTGACCCTGATCTTCATAAAGGTATGAAGGCACTTCCAGGCCAAACTTCTAATGAACCTGGGATGTTTGGGAGCTAAGTAAGCTGCCAGCGGCTCTAGGATCAGAGTGGGGAAGGGCCTAGGGTCTTCCTCCATCTCAGGCTTAATGACTGGGGGCATTTCAGCTCCACTTACTGCTCTGTCTTTCGTAACTTTGTCCAAATCCTTTTTTGGGATTATTCTGGAAGCAAAGGGAAGCACAGTGTTGATTACTCACTGTGTGAGCAGTGTGTTCCCTTCCGTGTTGTATGAATACTTTGCTCACATCTTACGTTTCGCTTTACACATGTGTGTCAGGGTCTGGGAAACCATCTCGTTCCCATTTTATCCTTGACTTTAGTTTTTGGCATCTTGACTGGAGCATCTCTATGTAAATGCGCCCTCATTGACATCTCCTGGGTTCTCTGTTCCAGTGTCTTGTGGATTTTCTCCTCCCCTATTTCTGACCATGAAAGACAGGGTCCCCGTTGCCCTGCCCATCGGTGCCACTGCTCCCTGCCGTTCTCTGGCCAGACTCAGGACCCACAACACCAGATCTTGTCTCCCTTTCCCCTTTCCAGTCCAGACTCAGACCCAGACCCATCCTGTGCAGCCTGGGACACCCCTGCAATGGCTCCCAGCCCCCTCAGCTCTCTTGCAGGGTTCGTTATTGGAAACCAAACCCATTGCTTCCTCTCATATATCTGGTGCTAACCTAATCTGTCCTGATTTCCTTTCTCTACTTCTCCTGTCCTGATACTTCAAAAGCTACATTTAATACTCCAAGTTCACATGAATCATGTATGAAAAGATAGGCTATTGATTTGTATTTTCTTTTTTGTTGTTTTAATGATATGCCTTCCTTCCCATTCTCATTTTTATATATGGTTGCCTATTACAGCAAATTCCTCAAAGAAAAACGTGAAATGATGCCTGTGGCTTTGTATTATAAGGTAGATATCTTAAAGACCTTCTTTAAAAAATAACTAAATCAGGTCATTATCTCTAAATGCACTAACTTTTATTAATATACCTTAAGGCTCATTTGCCACTCTACCTACTCATAGGAATTTCTTTTTTGATGTAAAATATAGTATTTATTTATTTATTTTTTACTACACTTTCAGTTCTAGGGTACATGTGCACAACGCGCAGGTTTGTTACGTATGTACACATGTGCCATGTTGGTGTGCTGCACCCATTAACTTGTCATTTACATTAGGTATATCTCCCAATGCTATCCCTCCCCCCTCCCACTACCCCACAACAGTCCCCGGTGTGTGATGTCCCCCACCCTGTGTCCAAGTGTTCTCATTGTCTAATTCCCACCTACTCATAGGAACTTCTAATAAACTCATCTGTATAAGAGGAAACATCCTTGGCATGTCACGGGTCTTCGCAGAAATTAATGTAGTAAATAAGTTACATAAAACAGTTCCTAACTCTGCTCCAGTGATAACAGCAGCAGCTGGCCCCCTTGTCCTCATGCCCACTCCCTGTACAAGAGTGGATTCGGTGCCCTCACTTAAGCATCATTGTCTCCTTGTGCAGTGTTCACCAGGACCCGCAGCGGGGTGAGTTTACTAAGGTGGTGTTGAGTCCTGGTTCCCAAGGATGGGCCTCACAGGCTATGTCAGAAAACAGCACAGGGGAGGTGTAGGTCTGAGAGGTGGGCTGTCCATTGCAGTCCACCTACCACCTTCTCCAGACAACACAGCGGGGCTGCTCTGTGCTACGAGTATTGTTGCTTTCTGAAATTGTGCAGGGATCTATGCACTGCTCCTTTCAGTTTGAAATACTTTCAGACTGTAAGCAGTTTAAACTAGATAAACTGTATTTCCTTCTAGCTAAAATATGCTCTCATCCTATCTTCTTAAAACCCATGCATGCAGAGAATCCAAAATAAATCGTAATGAATGTCACCTTCCTCTTGCCTTGCAGCCCAATCAAACAAAAATTCCTTAAACAGAGCCCTATTAAAGTCACTGCTTTGTAACTTCTGGGAATATGAAACAAGCAATTTAGTCTCACTTGAGGAACAGACCCCGCCTTCTGGTGCTTGATTTTGTGCTCTTCCTATTTGAACCACCTTCCTTGATGATCTCTGCTGTTAGCTTAGGAGGAAAGCTTTTTCATGGGTGTTCATGTTTACAGCTGATTGGAGCTATGGAGGTGAGGTGTACTTGAGGCTGGAGAACCTCTATTCTTGATACGTTTTATGTTTTGCAAACTCCTCTAAATGCACAAGAATGCTAGTTGCTAAGACAGGCAGGACTGCAAGGACTTTGTATTTACCAAAGACCCTGTAGCACTTTTCTGTAACACTCCAAAATCCTGGCACCTCCTGGTTGTCATCCTCACTGCTTCTCCCACAGAGTCCTGGTCCATCATTAACACCAGCCTCACTCATCGCTCAGCCACTCAGTATGACAGTGATGGTGGGAACGCAGATCTGCTGTCCCTCTAGTAGCACTGTGGGTGGGAGATGCTTGGGAATGTCAGCTCAAAGTAAACAACTTTTATTTCCTGTGTGTTATTGCTTTTTAACCTAGATCATCTTGGAAGAGAAATAACTTTCATTTATATTCTAAACTCATGCAAAGGGTGGTAAAGCTTGCTGATTCAGGAATCTGATTTATTTTACAGAAATTGACATAACCACTAAAATCAAACCCATTCCCTTCCCCAGTGTGGTTGCTAAAGTGGCTCAATTATGATAAAGAGAATGCAAAAGTATGAGTCTCATTTTCTGCTCATTTATTTTATTTTGATCCCTTTATTAAATGCAGGAGCCATGGCTGCTCTGATGGGTCTCCTCCCTTCACTCCTCTGGACCAGCCCTACCTTGCCATCAGCATCTGGCTTTTTTTTAAACAATATGTCTTCTGATTTAAACAATGCCCTTCTGATTGTGTTAAAATATACATAACATAAAATTTACCATCTTAACCCTGTTAAAGTACACAGTTCAGTGATATTAAGTACATTTACATTGTTGCACGATCAACACCAGCCCCATCTCCAGACCACTTACCATCTTCAAAACTAAAATTCTGTCCCCATTAAACAAACCCATTAAACACTCCCCACTCTCCCCCTCCCAGCCCCTGGCAGCCACCATTCTACTTTGTCTCTATGAATTTGATGACTCTAGCCGCTTATATAAGGGAAATCATTGTGAGTGGCTTATTTCATTTAATAATGTCCTCAGAGTTCATCCATGTTGTGACCTGTATCAGAATTTCCTTCCTTTTTAAGGCTGAACAATATTTCATTGTATGGAAATGCCACATTTTGGATACTGTCTTTTTCTCTACCTGTATTTCCTGGAAATAACTTCCCGTTTAGCATCTGTACCCAGGCTCTTAGCTCAAGGTGTGCTTTAGAGGGAACACAAATCAAGGAGGATTTATATGCTTTTTACCCCTTTGAGGTGTTTTAGACCCTGGCTTATAAGTGGAATAAAAAAACAAGGTAAAGAAATGCTTAACATAAAAAAAAAAAAAATTCTCCTGAAGGAACTGAAAAGAATACCAGGACTACTTAGAGAAAACTCAGGGCAACAGAGTTGATATAAGGGCATGTAACATGGTAAGTACAGGGGGAGAGTCCACAGACTCAGCCAGAAGACACAGCACTGGTGAGTCAAGGCAAATGGGTCAGGGTCCGTGGCTGGTGACTTCTTGGTGTGAGGGACCCAGATGAGGTTCATTCCCAGCACAAGGCCCCAGAGAGCTGGACAACCGCTTAGGGCTCTACAGGGATCAAGAACGCAGGCAAAGGCAATGGTTTTCAAGGACTCAGGTAGATGAGACAGGTGAGAAGCCTGCTCCAAAAGATGGGCATGAGAGTGGAATTTCTAGTATTCTTGCCCAGCTGGCTCTCTCTGGGTCCTGGCTGGTGATAGCTCTGGCCAGTTGGGGAAGGACTAATGTGGCAAAACCAATCTGAACTTTTTAAGGTTTCCCCAGATGTTATACTTGCTTCAGTGGATTCCACAGTTGAGTCTACAAACATCAGAACTTCGGGTATGTGAGCTTATGATCTCTTTGCCCTTCTCTCAGACAGTCTGTGTAGTCCACAGTCCTAATGACCATCTTCCCATCCCTTGGCAAAACGGTTGAGCTGACATCAGGAAGAAAGGTCTTGCGAGTAGTTGGCCAGTTCATCCCCACTGTAGATCATAGCTCAGGGCTTTTCCACTGAGCACTGTTGAGTCATTCTGGTTGCCCCTTAGTTCGATTATGAGGTCCTCTGTGTAGCACAGCTCTCTCTTGTAAGCCTGCTCTTTCAGAGACAGAAGAATGAAGATGTCTTCAATAAAGGAACTGGATAATACTGAGCTTTACAAGTGACATCCTTTACAAGCTGAGAATGTGTGAGCATAGGGGCAAGTGATCCGTAAACTAGCAAGTTTAGTAGGGGTGAGGAGGTTCTACTAAAGGACTAGAAAGGCCGGGTGAATGCAGAATGAAAGGAGCTCCTGGGGGTTTATGTGACAACAGGGGTCATCCCCTGGACGTAGTACAGATCTGACAACCCTGCATCCTTAAGCCCGGCCGTTCTTTCACGTGACTTGTAATAGGGAATGAGTAGCCAAAGAACAAAGCCTTGTGGCAGCTGCTCTCACAGCCACAACCACATTCCCTGGACACTGACTGCTCTCAAACCCTCATGTGGAGTCCTAGGGTGCATGCCAGTGACTCCCCAGGGCTTGCTCTCCCCGCTCACAGGAAATGCCAGTGCCCAATTCCCCAGGAGCAGCCTTCAGCCAAGGAGGATGGGGTGTTGGGTGGAAAACAAAACTGCCCTCTTCCTCACCTGTTCAGGCAAGTCTGAGACAAGTTCCACCAACCGGTCCCCAGAGTGCACATGAGGTGCCAACAGCAGAGACCTGCTCCTTAGCTGGCTCCCATCCTTCCCTGTCTCACTTTTCACAAGCCATCTGTGTCTTCCTGGAAGCAGATACTGGGAAAGAGTTACAAATACAAGTAATTCCTTGAGGTGGATAATACCTGTAAAAGAAAACTGGGTGTGATTGTTAATACTGTGTGTTAACGTAGTTGGATTAAAAGATGCAAAGTATGATTCTGGGTGTGTCTGTGAGGGTGTTGCCAAAGGAGATTAACGTTTGAGTCAGTGGGCTGGGAAAGACAGACCCACACTTAATCTGGTGAGCACCATTCAATCAGCTGCCAGGGAGCCTAAAACATAAAGCAGTCAGGAAAACATGAAAAGACTAGACTGGCCTAGCCTCCCAGCTTACATCTTTCTTCCATGCCGGATGCTTCCTGCCCTCAAACATTGGACTCTCACTTCTTCAGTTTTGGGACTCGGACTGCCTCTTCTTGCTCCTCAGCTTACAGACGACCTATTGTGGGACCTTGTGATTGTGTGAGTTAATACTTAATAAACTCCCCTTTCTATATATATTTCTGTCCCTCTAGAGAACCCTGATTAATACAGATTTTGGTGCCAGGAGTGGTTCTAGAGAAACAGAATATTAAGAATGGAGTTCTTTCATTGGTTTTGGGTTTCTGCAGTTGGCTGCTTAATATGACTAGACCCCCAAATACTAAGGACTCTACTTCTAATAGTATAGAGAACAATGGTGGTCCTTGGCATGAACTGTTTAGAAAGTTATGCAAAATAAATGCATTTGACACTCCGGATTCATTGCTCATGAGAGGCAGAGAGTTTAGTGACTCAATACATAACACCTTTGACCATATGTGGAGAACAAAGGAACATAATGAAGCTGGTTGGTTGCTCCTAAGTTTGGTGGAAAAAGTGACGAAAGAAAATGATGAACTCAGGGATTCTAACTCCCAGCTGAAGCAGAATGCAAGGCTCAATCTGAGCCAAGATTGCCCTGGTGAGTCTTATCTCCTGTAGAGAAAGAACTGAAATTATGGAAAAACAGACACAAGCTCTTATCATGTGAGTGGCTGACCTGCAACAAAAGGAGCATGCAGAGCCTCACCGTGTGTCTACTGTTAAAGTGAGGGCATTGATAGGAAGAGAATGAGACCCTGCTTGGGAGAAATGGGACACATTATTAGGAGGAGGAGGACCCTGATGAAGCTAGGGATGCTGAGTTTGTAAGCTCTAATGAACCTTTTTTGTCCAGGAAAGAGACGGTTTAAGCTATCCCCAGTGGTGGCAACATCCCTGGAGCCCTGCTGCCCATCCAGCCTTTCCACCTTTGTCTGAGGGTTAAACCCTGTGCTACCTGAGGCAGCAGTGATGTGGTCTCCCCTGAGGCAGTTTCAGGCAAGATAGTGATTCTCCCTGAGGGCCACCCCCAGCACCTGTTTGCACTTCTAGACCACAACTGGGACTAAAGTCCCAGCGGGCCCCTAGACATGAGTTTGAGAGTGTGACCTATGAGGAGGTACACTACACTCAAAAAGAACTGCTTGACTTTTCTCATTTATATAAGCAGAAATATGGAGAACAGGCATGAGAATAGATATTGAGGGTGTGGGATAATGGTGAAAGGAACATAGGGTTGGATCAGGCTGAATTTATTAATTTGGGTCCACTAAGTAGGGGCTCTGCATTTAATATCGTGGCTTGGGGAGTTGAAAAGCATTCTAATAGTTTATTTGCTTGGTTAACTGAAATATGGGTGAAAAGATGGCCTACTATGAGTGAGCTGGAGATGCCTGATCTCCCTTGGTTTAATGTAGAGGAAAGGATCCAAAGGCTTGGGGAGATTGGGATGGTGGAGTTAGTCACTTATATCTACTCATCCCAACTGGGAGCACCCAGAAGATACACCCTTGACTAATGCCTTGCAAAATAGATTTGTGAAGGCAGAACCTGTGTCTTTGAAGAGCCCTGTAATTGCTCTTCAGATCTCACAGTGGGAAACTACAACAGCCCAATCCAGGCAGGACTGAAAATTGCCCAGACCCTTTAGGAATGGAGGTTTGGGTCACTCCACCAGGAATAAAACACAACCTGCTGAGGCGCTTGCTAAAGGCAAAGGGAATACAGAATAGGTAGAAGAATGTAGTCCTGGCCACTGGCTATGACCACATGACCAGAAACGTGACCAGACATATATATAAAGGGGTTTATATATGTGTGTGTGTGTGTGTGTGTTGTATATGTATATATGTGTGTGTGTGTGTGTGTGTGTGTGTGTGTGTGTATAAATATATGTATGTGTATATCCTATTAGTTCTGTCTTTCTAGAAAACCCTAATACACTGGGGGAAGAAAACCTGGGTGTGTGTGTGTGTGTGTATGTGTGTGAGTGTGTGTGTGTGTGTGTGTATATCCTATTAGTTCCGTCCCTCTAGAAAGCCCTAATACACTGGGGGAAGAAAACCTGACACCAAGTGCAGGGCCAGAGTTGGGCAGGGGGAGCCTTGGACTGTAGTGCTGACTGAGGAAGGCTCCACCAACTCTGAGATAGCCCATTAGAGAGGTCCAATGCTGGGCACACCGAGTTGGGCTGCAGCACCAGCTGTGTGCAGGCCGTGGCAGGGATGGCCTGGGAAGAGTTTGTCTGAGGAGAAAAGCAGGGGCAGATCCTGGTGGCAGCCACTGAAGGCTGCAGGAACCTACCTTCCTTGCAGCTGGGCAAATTCTCCCTTGAAGGGAAGAGAGGTATTCCACACTGCTCCCCAACACTGCTCCCTCCAAATCACCACTCAAACCAGTTCCTTGCTCTGGATCCTTTCCTCAAGGTGTCTTCTGGGGAAATGAGCTTAAACCAAACTTTAAGTTAATATTTATTATGCTTCATGTGCCCGACCCACTGTGCAAGGTATATCCCTAAAAGCCATGGGTTCTTAATGAATGTGTTTCCTGCTCCCAATATGTTCGTTCCAGTTTTTCACCTGCGCAGTTTTATGCTGTACATAAAAATACATGAAGGGAGATTGCAGGATCCCTGCTAGAGAAGCAAGAGGGCCACTTGCAAATTGCAATCAACTGAATTAACATGATGTAGAGGAATGCTGATATCTGTCACTTGCAGGAACAGTACTCTGAACAAGGAAGGCAAAGGACATGGGGCAGGCATTGAGGAGGACAACCTTGAGGTGGGTCATCACAGCCACAGTGTCCCAAGAGCTCTGAGTTCTAGCTAGCAAGGCTGTCCTGGGAGGTGCCTGTTGCTACTTCATTTTCCCTTTGTGACACCCCAAGTAAATGGCACAGCCAGATGCAGAAGAAACAAAAGACTTTTGAATATTTATAGGATTTAAGATACGGATCCTCCTATCAGGGAGCAATTGTATGAAAAAAATCAGTTAAGAGCGAGGTTTCCAATTTATATGAACACTCAGACTTGTCCCACAGGTTATTAAAGATGAACAACAAGCTTTTCATTCTGTTTGGAGGCCAACAGCCGCAAAGCTATTAACTTGCATACATCTTGTGTGCTTCAAAATTGAAATTAGCTTCTTTAATTGCATCAGCATAAAGCAAATATCTGTTCCTCAGAGGATCTGGTTTTAAAGGTAGCTTGAAATTAAGTGACCCCAAAGCACCACACAGATGTCATGACAGCAGCTATGAAAAGAGGTGACTTACTGTGTAATTGGGAGTAGTGTAGAAAAGTTGAAATAATGAGAGAATTGTTTTTCTTTGCATTTTCTTCCTTATTCTCTGGATTTTATTATCAGCAATTAAGTGCTGATTAGTTCCTCTACTGCCTGATGCTTTGAGACATGCATAACAATCAGTGAGCCTGCAAATTGAGTGGAAACCCCTAATTGCTTAGATAATGATCCCAACAGAAGCTGCTCCTCAGGAGAGGAACTGCTCATGATATTCCCAGGTGGGGGCCTAGGTGGCCTCTTCGTCCTTTCTTCTCACCTGTCTCAGCACAGGCCAATTCCACCAGCAAAGGTGCCCAGCTCACCTGCTTGGTCCCCTGGAGAAATATTGAGGCCACAGGAAAATGGGACCTGAAGACTGATACTCCCAGGAAGAAGCAAGACTGAGAGCAAGACCAAGACAAGGGGGACTAAGAGAGACAGGGGCAGAAAAAGAAAGAGGAAGAGGATGAGGGAGGGAGGAAGGAGAGTAGGGCAAGGAAGATGACTTATTTGTCCACAGTGCCAATGACAGGTGCACTTTCCATCTTTCCCCACCAGGCCGATTGTTAACCTGGCATCAAACCAAGAGTATTCTTAAATTTGCTATTTGAAAAATTCAATAATTATAATAAAGATAACTTGCTTTTTTGTAATGTTTATTTTCTCTGAAATATTTGTGATGATATCTTATAATTTTGGTGCGCAAGGTTCTTTCATCTGGGCTACCTCTTTGAGTCACCCCATAGACCTCAAGGAAGTCAAGGTTATGTAAGAAATGATACTAATGAGGGGTCCAGGCAATTCTTGTAGGGGCTAGAGGTATTTGCTGACTATCTTTGCATAGCAAAACTTAGTGCTTTAAAACACCATTAATTAAGCTCACAATTGTTGTAGGTCAGGAGTTTCGGAAGGTCTAAGCAATTCTTGGTTGGATTTCTCATGCTTGTTGCAATCAGCCTTGGGTGGAGCTGCCCTCACCTGAGGCACTTGTGCTGGAGGTCCAAGAGCTTGCTCAGCTGATGTCCCCCTCAGCCTCTCCAGCTTGGGGACCTCAGGTGAGTTACATTTTTGATTGGGCATCCAGCTTCCCTTGGCATGAGCATCCCAGGAGAACCAAGTAGAAAGTTTATGCCCTTCCACTTGCGATGGAAGTCACACGATGCCCTTCCATTTCTATCCTTTACAGTGACTCCACTACAGTCTGTCAGATTCAAGTGGGAGGCTCATAGACCTCTCAATAAAGCACCAATAAACTGCTGCCATATTTTATTATCATAAGAGACATTCACAATGCAGTGGTTGAACAGATATGGCCTCAGATGAGTCTTGTCCCAGGACTAGAATCTCAGGTGTCCTAGCAGTATTCCAGGACTGCTTCTGTGCCCAGCAAGTGCTTCTGGGCTCTCTAGGCATAAAACACACAGGACACTCCATCATGGGACCTAGTGTACTGCATTGTTAAATAGAATAAAAAATAAGCCATGAAACGAGAGGGCAAGGGATTAATCACACACCTATGCCTACATGCAGAACTGCCCCCACTCTGGCTGAGTTGCAGCAGAGATAACCGCTCTGTCACAGCACCTGTGATGCTGCTGTAATTTATTATTTATGGTACAAAAGTAGCATGCATGCATCTTTTCAGATATCATGTGAGGTACTTTTAAAAAATCACATAGCTATAGGCACTAGGCCTGCATAAAAGTAAGGCAAAATTACCCTCACTGTCAACTCAGCTGTGGGGATGGCTCTTGACTCTTAGAAGTACAAAGGTGCAGTGGCTTCTCCTTCTCATTAATCGTTCTGGGAAGCTGTCATACAAGCAGAAACTGTTGTTCTCATTTTTATTAGATTTCCCTGTAGGGATTCAGACCAGTGATACTTATCACCTTCTTTCCAGGATGTGAGGGGTCAATGTGCCTGTTTTCAGCTGGTGAGGGATTAGAGACCGAGAGAATTTGGTATTATTGCTACAGAATTAGATCAGATGGAGCCAGATAGTTACATGTATCATGTTTGGGATCATAGAGCCTACCTATTAAGAAATGTGAGTAGTAGAGTGGAAATAGGAATATTTTTATATAACAAGTAATTATAAAATTCATAATGTTTATCAATATAATATGCACATACGATAAATAAAAATGAAAGGGTATCCAGGTGTACCCTGAAAGCACAGTCTCTTGCACACCCTTGTGCCTTCCACCAGACTTGCACCTTGTTCTGCCTTCTGGTGGCTACCACCAGAGCACTAACTGATGTGCCCATTATGCTTTTTCATTCATTCTAAAATAATTTTCAGACATCGTCTGGTAAATTTCTGATTTAAAATTTTAAAAATTTAGCTTACCTAAATTATTTTATTCTCGCTTTTACACCTCTTCCCAATTGTAGGCAGGCCTTCCATTAGTTACTGTGTAAATACAAGTAATATCATAAAATGTAGATTTATGTTTATATCAATTTATAAAGTATCTTTGGATTCATCTCTATTTCTGCACCCACTTCCAAACCTCTATCAATTGGATCTTTGTTAAGGTAGAAAACATCTATTTTATATTCTGTACCATAGGTGATTTAAAAGTTCAAAACTAATAAACATCCTTAATAAAATATGGCAAAGTAAGTGTGGTTTACCCCACAGCCAGGTACTGTGGTTGACTTACATTTCCTTCTCCAAGCCCAGTGTTGTGGCCTGGGACAACACAGGCAGATATTTCTAGGAGGAAAATCAAGTTATATCTCCACTGCCCAGCAGACAACATCTTAGTTTGCTTCATATTTGAACCATAATGTTCTTGAAAATATTTTGCTTTGCCTGAAATTTCTAATTGCTTTTGTTTCTTGAATCTTGTACAGGTTCCACATTTTCCCAAATGTGTGAGTCTCTATCCTAAGACATGTCCAAAAGTTCTTTACTTACAGGGACATGATCTAGGGGCTTGGAGGGCCCTGGAAAAGTCAGATAATATATTTTAAAGATCCAGTTTTGCACAAAAGGACAGAAAGAGGAAGAACTATAACAGAATGCCGCTGCTGTGGATTCAGACTTCACCTCCCAGCCCAGGGAGATGATTGAAGGGGAAGAAGGACAGAACATGAAACTAACAAGCTTGAGGCCTTATCAATGTCTGTATTGGCAAATTGAGGAGCGATGCACTCCCCAAGGTGGGTGAGCTGGTGGAAATGGCACTGCTGAATCCCAGGCAGGTGTTTGTATACTGGTGTTTGTCTTCCCACACATGAATCAAAAACACCAGATAGAGTGAGCTCCTAGCCCACCCCTCTCGCCCTCTCTCCATACCACCGTGCTTCCTCTGTCCCTGCTCAGCAAGGAAAAACAAACTGAAATGATCTGTACATACATATTGCAAACAACAACAACAACAAAAACAATGAACCCAAATCAAATAAAAACCTACATCAGAAGAGAGATTAACCAAAGGAGAATGAATGTAAACACACAGTTCTCCAAGATGCTCAATACATCACAAACATCATGCTCCATAAAATCAGTTAAAAGATAAATACGTACAGCTAATATGTATCAACTGAAAAAAAAAACAAGTTAAAAGATAAATAGAAATTCAGGTAGATATTATAAAATATCAGAGACAGACCCATAAATGCACCGATTGGGTTTCACGAAGATGAGAACAGAAGAAATAGAACAGAAATAATTTATCCAAATGGTAGTAAAACAAAATATTGTTGAAATGAAGAGCTGTGTCTGTAGACTCAAAGGCCACACCATTCTAGGCAACATACATACTCTGGAAAATGTGTGATGAGTGCCCTCCTTTAATGCTTGGGACGTTTATCGGTCCTTGTGTTTATATTTCAGTGTTTATGGTTTTTGAATCATTTGAATTGGGATTTCCAAACATTTTCTCCCATTATTCATGATCTTTACTTTTTTTATTTATGGTCCTAGCAGCCTTTACCTTTCAGCTTACCAATAATTTTATTTTAACTTCAGAAATACTAATTTTAACTACCAAGAATATTTTCTTGTACTTGATTCTTTTCCCCGCAGCCTGTCCTTGTCTTAAGGATATAGTTTCTCAAATACTTGTGATGATGTTTGGAGTTTTGAAAGTGATCTCTTTTGAATTATCTCAATTTCCTACAAAATACGTTATTTATGTTGGCCTTGGCTGTTCCCCTTGGAATTGTCGCCTTTCCTCTGCCTCATTGAGCAGTGCTTCCTTGAGGACTGGAACAATTCCAATAGCTCATCTCCACCTGTGTGCATCTCCCCTGGCTCCAGCCACAGAGGCAGCATCTCTCTGAATTTTGGTTTTGCGATTCTCTTTTTTGAATATATAAGTCTAACCTACATATATGTATGTTTAAGTAATAATTATTTTAAATTTCAAAAAATATATTGAAATACTATCAAAGTATGTTTCTACAGGGACCCATTTTTTCTTTTTCCTTCCTTAACCAAGTGTTTCTATGACCAGCCCTTGTTGCTGTGTGTAGCAGTAGTTCATTTTCAGACAGGCAGCTCTTGTAAATTCCTCTGGCCAGTGAAACACAAGCAAAAGGGTACATGTGTCAGTTCCAGGAAGCATTTACAAGTCAGTGCATGATTTCCTGGCAGCCCACAGCAGGCCACATCTGGGAGCGTGTGTGGACGTGGAGCTGCCACAAGATCAGCACCTCCTGGAGTGATCGGCTGAGCCCAGAGGAGGTGGCCCTGGAGAGTTCTGGGAGCCAAAGCAAAAGCGGCATGGCAAGAACAAGAAATACATTTTGCTGTGCCAGATCAATAAGATTTTTGAGCTATTTCTTGGCACAGGATCATCTACCATACCTTTTCCTTCCTTTGATGTGTGCGTCTGCAGTGATGGAATTCCATTTCACTTTTTTATACAGATCACTGATTGTCTGCCTCCACCCACAAAGTGGCCCTTTCCTCCCCCGGGGTCCTGCAGTGCATCTGTTTGTGTGAGCCTGTTTTGGGCTCCCTTCTACTCCATCATCAGCTCATCAATCCTGAACAAATACCTCTGTAGTCTTCATTACTGCAGCTTAATAGTATCTGGTGTAGTAACTCTCTACTTTCTATTTCTTTTTCAGGACTGTCTTTTCCCACCTTACTTTACTCACCATTAAGTTTTAGAAACCTACAACCACATACACAATGGAAAGCTTGTTGGGGTTTTGATTGTAATTGCATTTGAGGCGTTTATCTTTACAATATTGAGTGTTCCTATTCATCATGGGCTCTGGGCTACTTGTCTTTTTTGATATATCTAAAGCATTATAAATTTTTGGAACAAAAGAATAGGATTTCTTGAGTTTAGGCAACCATCTGGAATTAGAAGTCTATTTGCAACTGTGTTTCACAGAGTTATACTCAGGATTCAATACCATAAAGCAAAGTACAGGGAGGAGAGGGGCTGGGGAAAGGACTAAGCCTGGGGTATTTTCTCTGTGTCGGATGCCCCTAGGGTGTCATGCATGCAGTATTTCAATTTATTCCTATGAAACCTCTATCTAACATGTAGCAGTTTCTTCATGAAATCAAGACTCAATTATGTTAAACAAACTATCAAAGCTCAAACCCTGGTAAAAAGTGGCAGGGCTAAGAATTGGAAGGCGGGCCACTTGGATTTCAAGCCAAGCTTCCCCAATATCATCATGACAAGTGTATTGAAGAAATTCAAAAGATTTTGCCCGACTTTCTTCAGGTTGAGGGACTGGCTTATTGTCTTGGCTAATACTTTCTATCAAATTCTTAATTATTACAATACATTTTATTTTTATTATTTATTTATTTATATTTTATTTTTTGAGATGGAGTTCCATTCTTGTTGCCCAGACTGGGGTGCAATGGCGTGATCTCAGCTCATTGCAACCTCTGCCTCCCTGGTTCAAGTGATTCTCCTGCCTCAGCCTCCCAAGTAGCTGGGATTACAGGCGCCCACCACCATGCCTGGCTAATTTTTTGTACTTTTAGTAGAGACAGGTTTTCACCATGTTGACCAGGCTTGTCTTGAACTCCTGACCTCGGGTGGTCCACCCGCCTCAGCCTCCCAAAGTGCTGGGATCACAGGTGTGAGCCACCAAGCCCAGCCCACAATAAATTTTAGAATAATATCCTGCTTAGGCTGATAAAAAGCATATGACTTTAAAAAGTGTCTCTCCACAGGCCAGTTTGGCAGAGATCAGGAGACACTTCATCATCTTTCCATCAGCAGATGTTGGTGAGCTTACCACTTGAAGGAATAAAACAGCAACAACGCTGTCAGTTCTGGAGAGACCCACAAGGTGGGCACAGCTATCTCAATGTTTTGAGAAAGGACATTAGTTTCTTCTTAGTCTCCATTGTCATGTTCTTCTTCCATAACCTAGGGGGCAATTTATTACCAGTGGAAATAAATTGCATTGTGTACCAGCTCTGGCTTTGAAGTTTTCATTTTCTGTCTATGTAATAACATGCTATGATTATGTATGAACTTCTAAATGGGAACAGAGGAGACTTAATTCCATTACATTTCCCTGGAGAAAGGAAGTCTGATTCAGTTCATACACAAGGATTCTTCTTGTTATATAACTGTAGTGTTTGGAGCATTATTTTCAGAGTTGTTGACTGTGGCTTGATGAGATTTTATTTTATGTAGCCAGTCCAGGCTACCCATATTTGACTTAACGTGAGAGGCAATAATACAAAGAATTTTCTTCCTTCTGAACTTGTAAAATGTAGCTGACTTTCCTGCCCCAACCCTAGGGGAATATGAATTTAGCTCTGATAAAATTTAGCATCTAAGTTAATTTTGCTCTCTCCTTTCCACAGGCTGAATGTTTTTCTACCAATGCATAAGATCTTCCTGCCACAGACAGGCACTGTTTTTAGATGGTCTCGAGGCATCTCATTTTACAAAGGATATAGAAACAGACAGATGCTATATAGAAACTGGTGGGGTGGGGTGGGGTGAGAGAGAAGACAGAAGACAGGGATTATAGTTTAATCATCTAAACTCTGTATGCAATAACCAAGGTCTCCCCACAAAGCTGTCAGGGTATACTTCTGTGGTCAGTAGATTTCTAATCAGCTCTAGAAGGGTGGCCAAACACAGCTGAACTGTGCCTTTTAGTAGCAGGAAAAGCATCTGCTATAGTTCAGATGCTTGTCCCCCAAACCCCGTATTGAAATTTGACACCCATATTGGAGGGGGACCTAAGGGGAGGTGTTTGGATCATGAGGACAGATCCCTCATGAATGTCTTGGTACTGTCCTCGCAGTGAAGAGTGAGTTCTCACTCTATCAGCTCCCTTGAGAAACTGGTTGTCAAAACAAGCCTGGCACGCCCCATCCCCTTGCTTCCTCCCTCACCATGTGGTCTCTGCACACACAAGCTCCCGTTCGCTTTTCATCATGTGTAGAACCAACCCAAGGACCTCATTGGAAAGAGAGTGGATGCTGGCACCATGTTTCTTGTTCAGCCTGCAGAACTGGGAGACAACATAAACCTCTTTGCTTTATAACTTACCCATACTTGTGAATTTCTTTGTAGCAACACAAACAGACAAAGCATCTGACAACCGAGTTGTTCAATGAAGAGATTGTTAGAGCCCAGGCCAAGATTCATCATGTTCAATTGGTACAAGACGCAATTAATTAATATGATTTGGGACAGCTGTCTCCATTGAGGTCACCAGGGGGTCATGGAGTGATGCTTCAGGAGGAAAAGCTGACTACTTCCTACCCTGGGCTCCATTTTTGTCAGTGCTCTACAGAGAGACAGAACTGACAAGATATACAAAGAGGAATACATAAAGAGGAGCAGCAGGGGAATTGGCTCACTCAATTATGGAGGCTGAGATGTCTCATGATAGGCCCCCTACAAGCTGGAGAGTGAGGGAAGCTGATAGCATAGCTCATTGCAGTCTGGAAGGCCAGAGAGCCAAGGAAGCCAATGGTATAACTCTTAGGCAGAGGCCTAAGGCCCGAGAGTCTTGGGGGAGTTACTGCTGTGAGTCCTTGAATCAGAAACAAGAGAAACTGGAGTTCTGGTGTCCAGGGTCAGAAGAAGGGCATCCAGCTCAGAAGAGAGAGTGAGAACATCCCTTCCTCTGACTGTTCATTCCACCTAGGACCCCAGAGGATTGATGGTGCCTACTGGCACTGAGGGTGGCACTTCCCCACTCAGTCTTGCAATTAAATACTAATCTCGGAAACACCCTCGCAGACATACTTTGGGAGCCCAGTCATTCCAATCAAATTCCAAACCACCTGGCTTTCCCTTTCAGCAGAAGATGGGATCAGCGCCTACTGAAGCACTGGGGATAAATGATGCTTTACCAGCTGTCTGGGAACCCCTTAATCCAGTCAAATTGATGCCAGAATCAGCCATCACAGGCTCTTTCTGCATCCACAGAACTGAGGGTGAAACGGATCAGACTGGCTTTTGAAACATTTCTGCTTTCATCCTTGAGCTCTGAAGAACTCCACCGGCTCTTAAGGAAATTAGATCTGGGCTTTCTGAGATTCTAACTAATCACTTGTACAGAGTGTCTAATTTTCTGAACTATTTAGGATTGTGCAAAAAGTTTTAAACTTTATATTTTCTATGTACACTTATTCTTCATCTTTATCCAATACAAGTCGAAAATGACAGGAATAAAAAAGTGAAGTGTTTGAGACTTTTTAGGGACCATGTGTCTTCTGCTCACGGGCAGTAGGTGGGAGTGTCAGGGAGGGAGACTGTGCTACTGAACATATGAGTTTAGCAGCCACCAAGACCAGTTAATACTGCCAAGCCCTGGGTTGTTTATGTGAGTTTTCAGAGTATTCCTCGGGAATTTGACTTTCAAAAAGCCAGTGGACCTTGAGATTCTGCTGCTAAGACACAGCTGTATTTTTCAACTGACTCCCCAGTCAATCTTGCCAAACGTGGCAAAGTGTTAGGGAGTTTCTGCAGTCAGTGAATGAGCAACAAGGTCTAATGTATATCGTCTCAGGGAAGGTCTGATGTATACCATCCAGGGAAAACCGTTAGTGGAGAATAAAACTCAGATTGGTAGATGGACTTTGGTTTGAAATGAGTTTGAATACACTTAGGGTGAAGTGGGATTTAGAATTCTGCCATAACAAAGATTACTTAATAATTACAATGGAATTTTTCGCTGTCCAGTTAGTCAATTAGGTCAAAAAATCCAGATATATCTATGAATCTGATTATTTGCTAAATTAAATGTGAAAGCTTGCCTCCATCTTTCCATTGTGTGCAGATATTTTGCACAGTGTGGATTTGGTCTCTGGGTGTGAGTGTGCCCTGGACACAATGCATATTAGACAGACATTGTGCTTCTTTGTAGACACTGTGCTAGGCATGTATTACACATTGCCCCGAATCCTTATCACAAACACATCAGGAGTATGATGTTTCTCTTTTGGCCAAGGAGGAAGCTGTGGCTCAGGTCAGTGAGGCTGTATATCCAGGGATCAACAGCCAGTAAGTGGGTGTGCCAACTCCCAAGGCCAAAGCCCACCCACTTGCCAGGTAACTTTCTAAGAATATGAAGGTATTCTGTGTTATGATGGTGTGTGTTACATGAATGTATCTATCTACCAAAAGTGTGCTTTCATGATTTGTGCAATCAGATATGGGATGTAATGGTAACTCATGTTTTTACCCAAGGATTTTTTCATCATCATAAAACATCACTTCTACTCAGCTTTATTCTAATGATTTGAGGCAGAGTTTAAAAATCTATCAAAATTAAACATATTTTTAACAAAGTGAAGACATCTAGACCATCAGACAACGGGGTAGGAAAGACGGAGCTAAAACCAGGGCTGAATTTCATCTACAGATGACTCGAGGTCCTACTCAATTACTAGGAATGGACTAAACATTCGCCTCTAAGCTTTCCAGTAAGCAACATAATAGGAACAATATCAATGCAATAGGCCCTGAGTCCATGAAAAATAAACTAAGCAGTTGCTTAGGGAAAGCAGAGCTGCTTCTGGTAAGGAATTCAGAGAGAGTTTTCCTTTGAGTCTTCATAAAGAAGACACTCTTTGATGTAGGGCACAGCATTAACTACATTCTTACGCAAGTTTTAAAGGCTAAATCTTATAAAATCTTTTAATATAGGCCATAACACCAAGCAGCAAAAATAGAGAACTAGAGGATGGGGAGATGGAATTTGCTGTGTTTGGAAACTAATACAATTATTGGTTTTCTGTGTTCTCACTTAATCCAGGGTTTTAAGGAATCTAGAGAAAAATCAGGATTGATGTTTTTCATTAGTGCGTTTTCTTACAACAAAACCTCTTGAACGCTCTGGGTGGTGAGGAGTTTGGGTTGCCCTTGGCTTGTGATGAGTTTCTCAGGGAACCATGCACTTCTCACCTGAGCAAACCACTAGGAAAAGTTTTGGGATAGTCCTGGAGGCAGGGAAATTTCCTATGGGTGTTTATTCAGCTGTAGTGCTGTAATCAGCCTTTCACATAATTTGATAAAACTGACCAATGTGAAATAAAACTGTTAATATGACCCCAAACTCTCCAGACAAGATGGATTCTCTATGGCTAACAGAAACACCCAAATTAAAATAATGGAAACCCAGTGGCCATAGTTAGAGAAGGGTGGTCACGTGCCTTTTGTTTCTGAAGACGGCAGTTCCAAACAAACATTCTGTCTGTGCCTCTGAGCTAAAATAGTTCTTGTAAAGGGAGCTGAGGCACCATGGCTGGAAATCTCCCACCAGCCTGACATGGCGTCCAACAGACACTTATGGTTTGGGGTTTAGAAACTACCCAGTCAGGACTCAGTTATTTTCAACCAATCAGAATTGAATGTGTTCAAATCCTTCATTTACATATACAGACCTGATTGAAGACTGTGACGGGAATTCTGCTTATTCAGGCCAGACCCTTTCTTTGTTCTCCAGAACATGCTTTTGTTTTCCACCAGAGCTTGCGTCTTCCCGATATCTAGATTGTTTTCTATTTAATAAAAAGTAAAATTCTCAACTTTTCCTCCACAGATCTCATGGTTTTTTGTTAGTACCTCAAATAGGGGTCAAATATATGTGTACAAAGGTGGAAAAAGCAAAATTCCAGGGCATTAGCTGGGGTTAAAGTATCTATGTTTTCACCCATCAGATTTAGGCTTCATTCCCCTGAACCCACTTTCTTTTAACCAAGTGCATGCTTTCCCTCACTCATATACTTGAGTGATTTCATCAGGTGAAAGGAAGATTATAATGAACATCTCAAACTTTATATAATTTGAGGAAGTCCTTATCAATATTTGCTTCTGGTTTCTCCTTGCCAACCCAGCTCAGGCTGATCTGACTTCCTTCCCCCTTTCCTCTCTTCCTTGTTTACTTCCCATTTATTTTTTTGTTGCTGTTGGGTAATTTAGGTATAAGTGTCACAGTCCTTATCCCACTTCATACTAGGGAAATGGAGTTCATGATTGCTGGGTGTGGGGCAAAGATTTTATATTAAAAATCATCCAATGATTGGAGGCAAGAAGGAAAATCTCTTCTTTGGTGCCTCTGAGATCTTCGAAAGATTTTCAGGGAGCAGCGTGTCCCCAGTGGAAACTGAAAGTACTTCATTTGTTTTGTTTTCTCCAGTTGTGGTAGTTGGAAAAATGGTCACAGTTCTATGCACCTCCACTCATCAAAAGGCAGGGTCAGTTTCCCCATTCATTGACCCTGAGTTTTACCAGGTTTGGCCAATAGAAGTCAGAGGAAGTGACAGGTGCCAGTTACGAGTTTGGGCTGCAAGTTCCACAGCTCCTTTTAGAAATCAGCTGAACCACTGTGTGAATAAGGCCAGGTTAGCCTGCTGGAGAATGAGGCCCAGTTGCTGCCATCATCTCAGATGACAGTCAACCAACCACCAGTCATGTGACTGAAGTCATCTTGGACCAGCCAAATTCCAACCAACCTTTTCAGTAGACCTCAGAGACATGAACAAACCCAACTAAGATCAACCAACCAACCCTAAACAGGTCTGCAGAGTTGCCCAGTAACACACAGAATCACGACCAATAATAAATGTATACCGTCTCAAGTTGCCACATTGTTAGGTGGTTTGTTATGCCACAAAAGCTAACTGACACATCAACTCTGAAACCTCCTTGGTTTAATCAGGGTGCTGGCAGGTATGGGGCAACTATGCCTAGGGTAACATTACTTAGTCTCAGCATCATAATTAATTAAATTGTAAGTGACAGAAATCTAATAAAATCAGCAATACGTAACTGAACGAAGCAATACCAA